>NC_086446.1:81548206-81848206 GCF_028390025.1 Pseudophryne corroboree | reverse complement strand
GAGGCAGCATTAGGAGGATATCAGATGAGCGGTATGAGGCAGCATTAGGAGGATATCAGGTGAGCGGTATGAGGAGGCATTAGGAGAATATCAGGTGAGGACTATGAGGAGGCATTAGGAGGATATCAGGTGAGAACTATGGGGAGACATTAAAAGGGGAAGTGGCCTCACGTGGATGATGCAATCGTGAGGCACGCCTCCAATTTTTATCACAATGGGGGCATGACCAGCGCTCTGTGAGATGAGGAGGATATCGGTGAGCGGTATGAGGATATTTTAGGAGTATATCAGGTAGGAGGTATGAGGTGGCGTTAGGAGGATAAAAGGTAAGCAGTGTAACAAGAAATGTCAGGATGGTGTCTGCACTTGATTGGATGTAATCACACCTATACTAGTACTCATTCTTAAACTCGGTCCTCAGGACCCCAAACAGCTCTCATTTCCCAAGTCAGCCAGCAGGTGCACTCATTACTGACACTTTTTAATGATGCACAGGTGGAGCTAATTATTTAATTAGCGATTCTGTGAGGAGGCCTGAAAAACATGCACTGCGTGGGGTCTTGAGGACCAAGTTTGATAACCTGTGCTCTAACGCATACTTGCCTACCTGATCCTCTCCATGAGGGAGAAAATGCTCTGTTCCTGGACTTTCCTGGTAATGTGTGATTGCCATCACCTGTGGTGAAACACCTTTCTTATCAATTAACTAGCTCACCTCAGATGATGGCAATCATACATTACCAGGAAAGTCCAGGGTCAGGAAGGCAAGTATGAGATAGAGAGATATATATAATATTTTTATTTTATTTTTTTGTTTAGGCTAATTTGGTAACTGATGAAACCACAACACAAAAAAAAAATAGGAAAACTATAAAAAAATCAGATTTAAAACAAGAGAAACGTCCAATGTGTCCTGATGAAAACACAGGGCATCCTCTGTAGCCACCTCTGCATGTTGCTGCTTATTAGGCAATGCGGTGGTGGGGGCCAGCTGGATGCCACATAGCTATGAGGAGTCATGCGTCCAATATATATTTACCTACCTGTATGTTACTCATTATATCTCACTATACATTCATGTAAACAAAGTACATACCGCACCAACCACTGCTCTAACCCCGGAAAATATTGTACGGCCAACTTCCGGCCTGTGCGTTCCACCCGATATCCGATCATGCATTCCACAAACTTCCGCATTATGCGTTCCACACGTCTTTCGGCCTGTGCGCTCCATTCTAATCGCGAGTTGTGCGTTCCACGTACAGGAAATGTTTTTTCTTCAATAACAACTTTCGGATAGAAGGGTGGAGACATTTTGGTGCCTGGCAGTAGATATTGCTAATGATATTTACTATGATAAAATCTTTGGACCTGACCCAGGGGTTCTGTGATTATAGAACTCTTGCAGGAAGCTCTGGTCACCTGTTATTTTAACAAAATGTGGAGCGAGCACTGATGCCCTGTTATTTATATTCAGGTAAAGCAGTGTCTGGTGCCCTATTATTACTCAGGTAGAGCAGACTCTGGTGTCCTGTTATTACTCAGGTAGAGCAGACTCTGGTGTCCTGTTATTAATATTAAGGTAGTGCAAACTCTGGTGCCATATTATTAACATTCATGTTGTACAGCAGACGCTGGTGCCCTATTATTATTCAGGTAGAGTAGACTCTGCTGCCCTATTATTCAGGTAGAGCGAATTCTGGTGGCATTATTTATGTTTAAGTAAGTAAGACTCTGGTGTCCTGTTATTACTCAGGTAGAGCAGACTCTGGTGCCCTGTAATTAATATTCAGGCAGAGCAGACTCTGGTGCCCTGTTATTAATATGCAGGTAGAGCAGTCTCTGGTGCCCTGTCATTAATATGCAGGTAGAGCAGACTCTGGTGTCCTGTTATTACTCAGGTAGAGCAGACTCTGGTGCCCTGCTATTAATATTCAGGCAGAGTAGACTCTGGTGCCCTGTTATTTATATTGAGGTAGAGCAGGCTCTGGTGTCCTGTTATTAATAGTCAGGCAGAGTAGACTCTGGGGCCCTGCTATTAATATTCAGGTAGAGCAGTCTCTGGTGCCCTTTTATTAATATTCAGGCAGAGTAGACTCTGGTGTCCTGTTGTTAATATTCAGGCAGAGTAGACTCTGGTGTCCTGTTATTAATATTCAGGTAGAGCAGACTCTGGTGTCCTGTTATTAATATTCAGGCAGAGTAGACTCTGGTGTCCTGTTGTTAATATTCAGGCAGAGTAGACTCTGGTGTCCTGTTATTAATATTCAGGTAGAGCAGTCTCTGGTGCCCTGTTATTAATATTCAGGTAGAGCAGTCTCTGGTGCCCTGTTATTAATATTCAGGTAGAGCAGTCTCTGGTGCCCTTTTATTAATATTCAGGTAGAGTAGACTGGTGCCCTTTTATTAATATTCAGGTAGAGCAGACTCTGGTGCCCTGCTATTAATATTCAGGTAGAGCAGACTCTGGTGCCCTGTTATTAATATACAGGCAGAGTAGTCTCTTGTGTCCTGTTATTAATATTCAGGCAGAGTAGACTCTGGTGTCCTGTTATTAATATTCAGGCAGAGTAGACTCTGGTGCGCTTTTATTAATATACAGGCAGAGTAGTCTCTGGTGTCCTGTTATTAATATTCAGGCAGAGTAGTCTCTGGTGTCCTGTTATTACTCAGGCAGAGTAGACTCTGGAGCCCTGTTAATATTCAGGCAGAGCAGACTCTGGTGCCCTCTTATTAATATTCAGATAGACCAGACTCTGGGGCCCTGCTATTAATATTCAGGTAGAGCAGACTCTGGTGCCCTCTTATTAATATTCAGGTAAAGCAGACTCTGGTGTCCTGTTATTACTTGGGTAGAGCAGACTCTGGTGCCATATTATTACCATTCATGTTGTAGAGCAGACTCTGGTGTCCTGTTATTACTCAGGTAGAGCAGACTCTGGTGCCCTGCTATTAATATTCAGGCAGAGTAGACTCTGGTGCCCTGCTATTAATATTCAGGCAGAGCAGACTCTGGTGTCCTGTTATTAATATTCAGGTAGAGCAGACTCTGGTGTCCTGTATTAATATTCAGGCAGAGTAGACTCTGGTGCCCTGTTATTAATATTCAGGTAGAGCAGACTCTGGTGCCCTACTATTAATATTCAGGCAGTGTAGACTCTGGTGCCCTGTTATTAATACTCAGGTAGAGCAGACTCTGGTGCCCTGTTATTAATATACAGGCAGAGTAGTCCCTGGTGCCCTGTTATTAATATACAGGCAGAGTAGTCCCTGGTGCCCTGTTATTAATATTCAGGTAGAGCAGACTCTGGTGCCCTGTTATTAGTCAGGTAGAGTAGACTCTGGTGCCCTGCTATTAATATTCAGGCAGAGTAGACTCTGGTGTCCTGTTATTAATATTCAGGCAGAGTAGTCTCTGGTGTCCTGTTATTAATATTCAGGTAGAGCAGACTCTGGTGTCCTGTTATTAATATTCAGGCAGAGTAGACTCTGGTGTCCTGTTATTTATATTCAGGTAGAGCAGGCTCTGGTATCCTGTTATTTATATTCAGGTAGAGCAGACTCTGGTGTCCTTGTATTAATATTCAGGCAGAGTAGACTCTGGTGTCCTGTTATTAATATGCAGATAGAGCAGACTCTGGTGCCCTGCTATTAATATTCAGGCAGAGTAGACTCTGGTGTCCTGTTATTTATTTTCAGGTAGAGCAGATTCTGGTGTCCTGTTATTACTCAGGTAGAGCAGACTCTGGTGCCCTGCTATTAATATTCAGGCAGAGTAGACTCTGGTGTCCTGTTATTTATATTCAGGTAGAGCAGACTCTGGTGTCCTGTTATTAATATTCAGGTAGAGCAGACTCTGGTGTCCTGTTATTTATATTCAGGTAGAGCAGGCTCTGGTGTCCTGTTATTAATATGCAGGTAGAGCAGACTCTGGTGCCCTGTATTAATATTCAGGTAGAGCAGACTCTGGTGCCCTCTTATTAATATTCAGGTAGAGCAGACTCTGGTGCCCTCTTATTAATATTCAGGTAGAGCAGACTCTGGTGCCCTCTTATTAATATTCAGGTAGAGCAGAATCTGGTGCCCTGTTATTAATATTCAGGCAGAGTAGTCCCTGGTGCCCTGTTATTAATATTCAGGCAGAGTAGACTCTGGTGCCCTGTTATTAATATTCAGGTAGATCACTCTGGTGCCCTGTTATTACTCGGGTCGAGCAGACTCTGGTGCCCTGTTATTACTCGGGTCGAGCAGACTCTGGTGCCCTGTTATTACTCGGGTCGAGCAGACTCTGGTGCCCTGTTATTACTCGGGTCGAGCAGACTCTGGTGCCCTGTTATTACTCGGGTCGAGCAGACTCTGGTGCCCTGTTATTACTCGGGTCGAGCAGACTCTGGTGCCCTGTTATTACTCGGGTCGAGCAGACTCTGGTGCCCTGTTATTACTCGGGTCGAGCAGACTCTGGTGCCCTGTTATTACTCGGGTCGAGCAGACTCTGGTGCCCTGTTATTAATATTGAGGCAGAGTAGACTCTGGTGCCCTGTTATTAATATTGAGGCAGAGTAGACTCTGGTGCCCTGTTATTAATATTGAGGCAGAGTAGACTCTGGTGCCCTGTTATTAATATTGAGGCAGAGCAGACTCTGGTGTCTTGTTACTCGGGTAGAGCAAACTCTGGTGCGCTGTTATTAATATTCAGGCAGAGTAGTCTCTGGTGCCCTGTTATTAATATTCAGATAGAGCAGACTCTGGTGCCCTGTTATTAATATTCAGGTAGAGCAGTCTCTGGTGCCTTGTTATTAATATTCAGGTAGAGCAGTCTCTGGTGCCCTGTTATTAATATTCAGGTAGAGCAGACTCTGGTGTCCTGTTATTAATATTCAGGTAGATCACTCTGGTGCCCTGTTATTACTCGGGTAGAGCAGACTCTGGTGCCCTGTTATTACTCGGGTAGAGCAGACTCTGGTGCCCTGTTATTACTCGGGTAGAGCAGACTCTGGTGCCCTGTTATTACTCGGGTAGAGCAGACTCTGGTGCCCTGCTATTAATATTCAGGTAGAGCAGACTCTGGTGCCCTGTTTTTAATATTCAGGTAGAGAAGTCTCTGGTGCCCTGTTATTTATATTCCGGTAGAGCATACTCTGGTGTCCTGTTATTACTCAGGTAGAGCAGACTCTGGTGCCCTCTTATTAATATTCAGGCAGAGTAGACTCTGGTGTCCTGTTATTACTCAGGTAGAGCAGACTCTGGTGCCCTGTTATTAATATTGAGGTAGAGCAGACTCTGGTGTCCTGTTATTACTTGGGTAGAGCAGACTCTGGTGCCATATTATTACCATTCATGTTGTAGAGCAGACTCTGGTGTCCTGTTATTACTCGGGTAGAGCAGACTCTGGTGCCCTGCTATTAATATTCAGGCAGAGTAGACTCTGGTGTCCTGTAATTAATATGCAGGTAGAGCAGACTCTGGTGTCCTGTTATTAATATTCAGGTAGATCACTCTGGTGCACCGTTATTACTCAGGTAGAGCAGACTCTGGTGCCCTGTTATTAATATTGAGGTAGAGCAGACTCTGGTGCCCTGTTATTAATATTCAGGTAGAGCAGACTCTGGTGCCCTGTTATTAATATTCAGGCAGAGTAGTCTCTGGTGTCCTGTAATTACTCAGGTAGAGCAGACTCTGGTGCCCTGTTATTAATATTGAGGTAGAGCAGACTCTGGTGTCTTGTTGCTCGGGTAGAGCAGACTCCGGTGCCCTATTATTAATATTCAGGCAGAGTAGACTCTGGTGCCATGTTATTAATATTCAGGTAGAGCAGACTCTAGTGCCCTGTTATTAATATTCAGGTAGAGCAGTCTCTAGTGCCCTGTTATTAATATTCAGGCAGAGTAGTCTCTGGTGTCCTGTTATTACTCAGGTAGAGTAGACTCTGGTGCCCTGTTATTAATATCGAGGCAGTGTAGACTCTGGTGTCCTGTTATTAATATTCAGGTAGAGCAGACTCTGGTGTCCTGTTATAACTTAGATAGAGCAGACTCTGGTGCCCTGTTATTAATATTCAGGTAGAGCAGTCTCTGGTGCCTTGTTATTAATATTCAGGTAGAGCAGTCTCTGGTGCCCTGTTATTAATATTCAGGTAGAGCAGACTCTGGTGTCCTGTTATTAATATTCAGGTAGATCACTCTGGTGCCCTGTTATTACTCGGGTAGAGCAGACTCTGGTGCCCTGTTATTACTCGGGTAGAGCAGACTCTGGTGCCCTGTTATTACTCGGGTAGAGCAGACTCTGGTGCCCTGTTATTACTCGGGTAGAGCAGACTCTGGTGCCCTGCTATTAATATTCAGGCAGAGTAGACTCTGGTGCCCTGTTATTAATATTCAGGTAGAGCAGACTCTAGTGCCCTGTTATTAATATTGAGGCAGAGTAGTCTCTGGTGTCCTGTTATTACTTAGGTAGAGCAGACTCTGGTGCCCTCTTATTAATATTCAGGCAGAGTAGACTCTGGTGCCCTGTTATTAATATTCAGGTAGAGCAGACTCTGATGCCCTGTAATTAGTATTCAGGTAAAGCAGACTCTGGTGTCCAGTTATTACTTGGGTAGAGCAGACTCTGGTGCCATATTATTACCATTCATGTTGTAGAGCAGACTCTGGTGTCCTGTTATTACTCAGGTAGAGCAGACTCTGGTGCCCTGTTATTACTCAGATAGAGCAGACTCTGGTGCCCTGTTATTACTCAGGTAGAGCAGACTCTGGTGCCCTGTTATTAATATTGAGGTAGAGCAGACTCTGGTGTCCTGTTACTAATATTCAGGTAGAGCTGACTCTGGTGCCCTGTTATTACTCAGGCAAAGTAGTCTCTGGTGTCCTGTAATTACTCAGGTAGAGCAGACTCTGGTGCCCTGTTATTAATATTCAGGTAGTGCAGACTCTGGTGCCCTGTTATTAATATTCAGGTAGAGCAGACTCTGGTGCCCTGTTATTAATATTCAGGTAGAGCAGACTCTGGTGCCCTGTTATTAATATTCAGGTAGAGCTGACTCTGGTGTCCTGTTATTACTCGCGTAGAGTAGACTCTGGTGCCCTGTTATTAATATTCAGGTAGAGCAGTCTCTAGTGCCCTGTTATTAATATTCAGGTAGAGCAGTCTCTAGTGCCCTGTTATTAATATTCAGGCAGAGTAGTCTCTGGTGTCCTGTTATTACTCAGGCAGAGTAGACTCTGGTGCCTTGTTAATAATATTCAGGCAGAGCAGACTCTGGTGCCTTGTTAATAATATTCAGGCAGAGTAGACTCTGGTGCCTTGTTATTAATATTCAGGCAGAGTAGACTCTGGTGCCTTGTTATTAATATTCAGGCAGAGTAGACTCTGGTGCCTTGTTATTAATATTCAGGCAGAGTAGACTCTGGTGCCTTGTTATTAATATTCAGTCAGAGTAGACTCTGGTGCCCTGTTATTAATATTCAGGCAGAGTAGTCTCTGGTGCCCTGTTATTAATATTCAGGTAGAGTAGACTCTGGTGTCCTGTAATTACTCAGGTAGAGCAGACTCTGGTGCCCTGTTATTAATATTCAGGTAGTGCAGACTCTGGTGCCCTGTTATTAATTTTCAGGTAGAGCTGACTCTGGTGTCCTGTTATTACTCAGGTAGAGTAGACTCTGGTGCCCTGTTATTAATATTAAGGCAGAGTAGACTCTGGTGTCCTGTTATTAATATTCAGGTAGAGCAGACTCTGGTGTCCTGTTATAACTTAGATAGAGCAGACTCTGGTGCCCTGTTATTAATATTCAGGTAGAGCAGTCTCTAGTGCCCTGTTATTAATATTCAGGTAGAGCAGTCTCTAGTGCCGTGTTATTAATATTCAGGCAGAGTAGACTCTGGTGCCTTGTTATTAATATTCAGGCAGAGTAGACTCTGGTGCCTTGTTATTAATTTTCAGGTAGAGTAGACTCTGGTGCCCTGTTATTAATTTTGAGGCAGAGTAGACTCTGGTGCCCTCTTATTAATATTCAGGCAGAGTAGACTCTGGTGTCCTGTTATTAATATTCAGGTAGAGCAGTCTCTAGTGCCCTGTTATTAATATTGAGGCAGAGTAGTCTCTGGTGTCCTGTTATTACTCAGGTAGAGCAGACTCTGGTGCCCTACTATTAATATTCAGGCAGAGTGGACTCTGGTGTCCTGTTATTTATATTCAGGTAGAGCAGACTCTGGTGTCCTGTTATTACTCAGGTAGAGCAGACTCTGGTGCCCTGCTATTAATATTCAGGCAGAGTAGACTCTGCTCTACCTGAATATTAATTACAGTACACCAGACTCTGGTGTCCAGTTATTACTTGGGTAGAGCAGACTCTGGTGCCATATTATTACCATTCATGTTGTAGAGCAGACTCTGGTGTCCTGTTATTACTCGGGTAGAGCAGACTCTGGTGCCCTGTTATTAATATTGAGGTAGAGCAGACTCTGGTGCCCTGTTATTAATATTCAGGTAGAGCAGACTCTGGTGTCCTGTTATTAATATTCAGGTAGAGCAGACTCTAGTGCCCTGTTATTAATATTCAGGCAGAGTAGTCTCTGGTGTCCTGTTATTACTCAGGTAGAGCAGACTCTGGTGCCCTGTTATTAATATTGAGGCAGAGTAGACTCTGGTGTCCTGTTATTAATATTCAGGTAGAGCAGACTCTGGTGTCCTGTTATAACTTAGATAGAGCAGACTCTGGTGCCCTGTTATTAATATTCAGGTAGAGCAGACTCTGGTGCCCTGTTATTAATATTCAGGTAGAGCAGTCTTTAGTGCCCTGTTACTAATATTCAGGCAGAGTAGACTCTGGTGCCCTCTTATTAATATTCAGGCAGAGTAGACTCTGGTGCCCTGTTATTAATATTCAGGTAGAGCAGACTCTGGTGCCCTGTTATTAATATTCAGGTAGAGCAGACTCTGGTGCCCTGCTATTAATATTCAGGCAGAGTAGACTCTGGTGTCCTGTAATTAATATTCAGGTAGAGCAGACTCTGGTGTCCAGTTATTACTTGGGTAGAGCAGACTCTGGTGCCATATTATTACCATTCATGTTGTAGAGCAGACTCTGGTGCCCTGTTATTAATATTCAGGTAGTGCAGACTCTGGTGCCCTGTTATTAATATTCAGGTAGAGCAGACTCTGGTGTCCTGTTATTACTTGGGTAGAGTAGACTCTGGTGCCATATTATTAACATTCATGTTGTAGAGCAGACTCTGGTGCCCTGTTATTAGTCAGGTAGAGTAGACTCTGGTGCCCTGTTATTAATATTCAGGTAGAGCATGCTCTGGTGCCCTGTTATTAATATTCAGGTAGAGTAGTCTCTGGTGCCCTGTTATTAATATACAGGTAGAGCAGACTCTGGTGCGCTGTTATTAATATTCAGGTAGAGCAGACTCTGGTGCCATATTAACATTCATGTTGTAGAGCAGACTCTGGTGTCCTGCTATTAATATTCAGGTAGAGTAGACTCTGGTGTCCTGTTATTAATATTCAGTTAGAGCAGACTCTGGTGCCCTGCTATTAATATTCAGGCAGAGTAGTCTCTGGTGCCCTGTTATTAATATACAGGTAGAGCAGACTCTGGTGCGCTGTTATTAATATTCAGGTAGAGCAGTCTCTGGTGCCCTGTTATTAATATTCCGGTAGAGCAGTCTCTGGTGTCCTGTTATTACTCAGGTAGAGCAGACTCTGGTGCCCTCTTATTAATATTCAGGCAGAGTAGACTCTGGTGTCCTGTTATTACTCAGGTAGAGCAGACTCTGGTGCCCTGTTATTAATATTCAGGTAGAGCAGACTCTGGTGTCCTGTAATTAATATGCAGGTAGAGCAGACTCTGGTGTCCTGTTATTACTTGGGTAGAGCAGACTCTGGTGCCATATTATTACCATCCATGTTGTAGAGCAGACTCTGGTGTCCTGTTATTACTCAGGTAGAGTAGACTCTGGTGCCCTGCTATTAATATGCAGGTAGAGCAGACTCTGGTGTCCTGTTATTAATATTCAGGTAGATCACTCTGGTGCCCTGTTATTACTCAGGTAGAGCAGACTCTGGTGCCCTGTTATTAATATTGAGGTAGAGCAGACTCTGGTGCCCTGTTATTAATATTCAGGTAGAGCAGACTCTGGTGCCCTGTTATTAATATTCAGGCAGAGTAGTCTCTGGTGTCCTGTAATTACTCAGGTAGAGCAGACTCTGGTGCCCTGTTATTAATATTGAGGTAGAGCAGACTCTGGTGTCTTGTTGCTCGGGTAGAGTAGACTCCGGTGCCCTGTTATTAATATTCAGGCAGAGTAGACTCTGGTGCCCTGTTATTAATATTCAGGTAGAGCAGACTCTAGTGCCCTGTTATTAATATTCAGGTAGAGCAGTCTCTAGTGCCCTGTTATTAATATTCAGGCAGAGTAGTCTCTGGTGTCCTGTTATTACTCAGGTAGAGTAGACTCTGGTGCCCTGTTATTAATATTGAGGCAGTGTAGACTCTGGTGTCCTGTTATTAATATTCAGATAGAGCAGACTCTGGTGCCCTGTTATTAATATTCAGGTAGAGCAGTCTCTAGTGCCCTGTTATTAATATTGAGGCAGAGTAGTCTCTGGTGTCCTGTTTTCTCTGACGTCCTAGTGGATGCTGGGAACTCCGAAAGGACCATGGGGAATAGCGGGCTCCGAAGGAGGCTGGGCACTCTAGAAAGATTTATGACTACCTGGTGTGCACTGGCTCCTCCCACTATGACCCTCCTCCAAGCCTCTGTTAGATTTTGTGCCCGGCCGAGGTTGGATGCACACTAGGGGCTCTCCTGAGCTCTTAGAAAGAAAGATAGACTTAGGTTTTTTATTTTCAGTGAGACCTGCTGGCAACAGGCTCACTGCAGCGAGGGACTAAGGGGAGAAGAAGCGAACTCGCCTGCTTGCAGCCGGATTGGGCTTCTTAGGCTACTGGACACCATTAGCTCCAGAGGGATCGACCGCAGGCCCAGCCTTGATGTTCGGTCCCGGAGCCGCGCCGCCGTCCCCCTTACAGAGCCAGAAGCAAGAAGATGGTCCGGAAAATCGGCGGCATGAAGACTTCAGTCTTCACCAAGGTAGCGCACAGCACTGCAGCTGTGCGCCATTGCTCCTCTCACACACTTCACACTCCGGTCACTGAGGGTGCAGGGCGCTGGGGGGGGCGCCCTGAGGCAGCAATAAAAACACCTTGGCTGGCAAAAATACCTCAATATATAGCCCCAGGGGCTATATATGAGGTAAATACCCCTGCCAGATTCCATAAAAAGCGGGAGAATAGGCCGCGGAAAAGGGGCGGAGCTATCTCCCTCAGCACACTGGCGCCATTTTTCCCTCACAGCTCCGCTGGAAGGAAGCTCCCTAGCTCTCCCCTGCAGTCTACACTACAGAAAAGGGTTAAAAAAGAGAGGGGGGCACTAAATTTAGGCGCAGTATACATTATATAGAAACAGCAGCTATAGGGGACATAACTCAGTTAGTCCCTGCATTATATAGCGCTCTGGTGTGTGCTGGCATACTCTCACTCTGTCCCCCCAAAGGGCTTTTGTGGGTCCTGTCCTCGTTTAGAGCATTCCCTGTGTGTTTGCGGTGTGTCGGTACGGCTGTGTCGACATGTTGAATGAGGAGGCTTATATGGTGACGGAGCAGAGGCCGATATATGTGATGTCGCCCCCTGTGGGGCCGACACCAGAGTGGATGGATAGGTGAAAGGTATTAACCGACAGTGTCAACTCCTTACATAAAAGGGTGGATGACGTAACAACTGTGGGACAGCCGGCTTCTCAGCCCGCGCCTGCCCAGGCGTCTCAAAGGCCACCAGGGGCTCAAAAACGTCCGCTCTCTCAGATGGCAGACACAGATGTCGACACGGAGTCTGACTCCAGTGTCGACAAGGTTGAGACATATACACAATCCACTAGGAACATCCGTGACTTGATCCCGGCAAATAATAAATGTGTTATACATTTCTGACATTAACCCAAGCACCTCTAAAAATGGGTTTTAGGTTGGGGAGAAAAAACAGGCAGTGTTTTGTTCCCCCATCAGATGAATAAATGAAGTGTGTGAAAAGCGTGGGTTCCCCCGTTAAGAAACTGGTAATTTTTAAAAAGTTACTGATGGCGTACCCTTTCCCGCCAGGAGGATAAGTTACGCTGGGAGATATCCCCTAGGGTGGATAAGGCGCTCACACGGTTGTCAAAAAAGGTGGCACTGCCGTTTTAGGAACGGCGACTTTGAAGGTACCTGTTGATAAAAAGCAGGAGGCTATCCTGAAGTCTGTATTTAGACACTCAGGTACTAGACTGAGACCTGCAGATCGTGCTGCTGCAGCGTGGTCGGTGACCCTGTCAAGCATACTAGTTTGCTAATATGAGAACATATTAAAGACGTCGTCTTATATATGAGGGATGCACAGAGGGATATTTTGCCGGCTGGCATCCAAAATGAATGTAATGTCCATTCTGTTAGGAGGGTATTAGAGACCTGTCACTGGACAGGTGATGCTGACTTAAAAGGCGCATAGAGATTCTGCCTTATGAGGGTGAGGAATGATTTGGGGATGGTCTCTGGGACCTCGTATCCACAGCAACTGCTGGGAAGAAATATTTTTACCTCAGGTTTCCTCACAGACTAAGAAAGCACTGTATTATCAGGTACAGTCCTTTCGGCTTCAGAAAAGCAAGCGGGTCAAATGGCGCTTCCTTTCTGTACAGAGACAAGGGAAGAGGGAAAAAGCTGCACCAGTCAGCCTGTTCCCAGAATCAAATTTCTTCCCCCGCTTCCTGTGAGTCCACAGCATGACGCGGGGGCTCCACAGGTGTAGCCAGGTACGGTGGGGGGCCGTCTCAAAAATTTCAGCAATTAGTGGGCTCGCTCACAGGTGGATCCCTGTTTCTTTCAAATAGTATTTCAGGGGTACAAGCTGGAATTCGAGATGTCCCCCCCCCCCCCCCCCGCCGTTTCCTCAAATATGCCTTGCCGACAACTCCCTCAGGCAGGGAGGCTGTGCTAGAGGCAATTAATAAGCGGTATTCCCAGCAGGTAATACTCAAGGTGCCCCTACTTCAACAAGGACGGGGTTACTATTCCACACGGTTTGGGATACCGAAACCGCATGGTTCGGTGTGACCCATTTTATATTTAAAATCCTTGAACACATACATAAAAAGATTCAAGTTCAAGATGGAATCGCTCAGGGCGGTTATTGCAAGCCTGGACGAGGGGGATTACATGGTATCCCGGGACATCAAGGATGCTTACCTGCTTGTCCACATTTACCATCCTCGCCAGGAGTACCTCAGATTTGTGGTACAGGTTTGCCATTACCAAGTCCAGACACGGCCGTTTGGACTGTACATGGCACCGAGGGTGTTTACCAAGGTAATGGCCGAAATGATGATACTCCTTCGAAAAAAGGGAGTTTTAACTAGAGATGAGCGCCTGAAATTTTTCGGGGTTTTGGTTTTGGGTTCGGTTCCGCGGCCGTGTTTTGGGTTCGACCGCGTTTTGGCAAAACCTCACCGAATTTTTTTTGTCGGATTCGGGTGTGTTTTGGATTCGGGTGTTTTTTTCAAAAAACCCTAAAAAACAGCTTAAATCATAGAATTTGGGGGTCATTTTGATCCCATATTATTATTAACCTCAAAAACCATAATTTCCACTAATTTTCAGTCTATTCTGAATACCTCACACCTCACAATATTATTTTTAGTCCTAAAATTTGCACCGAGGTCGCTGGATGACTAAGCTAAGCGACCCTAGTGGCCGACACAAACACCTGGCCCATCTAGGAGTGGCACTGCAGTGTCACGCAGGATGGCCCTTCCAAAAAACACTCCCCAAACAGCACATGACGCAAAGAAAAAAAGAGGTGCAATGAGGTCGCTGGATGACTAAGCTAAGCGACCCTAGTGGCCGACACAAACACCTGGCCCATCTAGGAGTGGCACTGCAGTGTCACGCAGGATGGCCCTTCCAAAAAACACTCCCCAAACAGCACATGACGCAAAGAAAAAAAGAGGTGCAATGAGGTAGCTGTGTGACTAAGCTCAGCGACCCAAGTGCCCGACACAAACACCTGGCCCATCTAGGAGTGGCACTGCAGTGTCACGCAGGATGTCCCTTCCAAAAAACCCTCCCCAAACAGCACATGACGCAAAGAAAAAAAGAGGCGCAATTAGGTAGCTGTGTGAGTAAGATTAGCGACCCTAGTGGCCGACACAAACACCGGGCCCATCTAGGAGTGGCACTGCAGTGTCACGCAGGATGTCCCTTCCAAAAAACCCTCCCCAAACAGCACATGACGCAAAGAAAAATAAAAGAAAAAAGAGGTGCAAGATGGAATTGTCCTTGGGCCCTCCCACCCACCCTTATGTTGTATAAACAGGACATGCACACTTTAACCAACCCATCATTTCAGTGACAGGGTCTGCCACACGACTGTGACTGATATGACGGGTTGGTTTGGACCCCCACCAAAAAAGAAGCAATTAATCTCTCCTTGTACAAACTGGCTCTACATCATCCTCCGATATATCACCGTGTACATCCCCCTCCTCACAGATTATCAATTCGTCCCCACTGGAATCCACCATCTCCGCTCCCTGTGTACTTTGTGGAGGCAATTGCTGCTGGTCAATGTCTCCGCGGAGGAATTGATTATAATTCATTTTAATGAACATCATCTTCTCCACATTTTCTGGATGTAACCTCGTACGCCGATTGCTGACAAGGTGAGCGGCGGCACTAAACACTCTTTCGGAGTACACACTTGTGGGAGGGCAACTTAGGTAGAATAAAGCCAGTTTGTGCAAGGGCCTCCAAATTGCCTCTTTTTCCTGCCAGTATAAGTACGGACTGTGTGACGTGCCTACTTGGATGCGGTCACTCATATAATCCTCCACCATTCTTTCAATGTTGAGAGAATCATATGCAGTGACAGTAGACGACATGTCCGTAATCATTGTCAGGTCCTTCAGTCCGGACCAGATGTCAGCATCAGCAGTCGCTCCAGACTGCCCTGCATCACCGCCAGCGGGTGGGCTCGGAATTCTGAGCCTTTTCCTCGCACCCCCAGTTGCGGGAGAATGTGAAGGAGGAGATGTTGACAGGTCGCGTTCCGCTTGACTTGACAATTTTGTCACCAGCAGGTCTTTGCACCCCAGCAGACTTGTGTCTGCCGGAAAGAGAGATCTAAGGTAGGTTTTAAATCTAGGATCGAGCACGGTGGCCAAAATGTAGTGCTCTGATTTCAACAGATTGACCACCCGTGAATCCTTGTTAAGCGAATTAAGGGCTGCATCCACAAGTCCCACATGCCTAGCGGAATCGCTCCCTTTTAGCTCCTTCTTCAATGCCTCCAGCTTCTTCTGCAAAAGCCTGATGAGGGGAATGACCTGACTCAGGCTGGCAGTGTCTGAACTGACTTCACGTGTGGCAAGTTCAAAGGGCATCAGAACCTTGCACAACGTTGAAATCATTCTCCACTGCACTTGAGACAGGTGCATTCCACCTCCTATATCGTGCTCAATTGTATAGGCTTGAATGGCCTTTTGCTGCTCCTCCAACCTCTGAAGCATATAGAGGGTTGAATTCCACCTCGTTACCACTTCTTGCTTCAGATGATGGCAGGGCAGGTTCAGTAGTTTTTGGTGGTGCTCCAGTCTTCTGTACGTGGTGCCTGTACGCCGAAAGTGTCCCGCAATTCTTCTGGCCACCGACAGCATCTCTTGCACGCCCCTGTCGTTTTTTAAAAAATTCTGCACCACCAAATTCAAGGTATGTGCAAAACATGGGACGTGCTGGAATTTGCCCATATTTAATGCACACACAATATTGCTGGCGTTGTCCGATGCCACAAATCCACAGGAGAGTCCAATTGGGGTAAGCCATTCTGCGATCTTCCTCAGTTGCCGTAAGAGGTTTTCAGCTGTGTGCGTATTCTGGAAAGCGGTGATACAAAGCGTAGCCTGCCTAGGAAAGAGTTGGCGTTTGCGAGATGCTGCTACTGGTGCCGCCGCTGCTGTTCTTGCGGCGGGAGTCCATACATCTACCCAGTGGGCTGTCACAGTCATATAGTCCTGACCCTGCCCTGCTCCACTTGTCCACATGTCCGTGGTTAAGTGGACATTGGGTACAACTGCATTTTTTAGGACACTGGTGAGTCTTTTTCTGACGTCCGTGTACATTCTCGGTATCGCCTGCCTACAGAAGTGGAACCTAGATGGTATTTGGTAACGGGGGCACACTGCCTCAATAAATTGTCTAGTTCCCTGTGAACTAACGGCGGATACCGGACGCACGTCTAACACCAACATAGTTGTCAAGGACTCCGTTATCCGCTTTGCAACAGGATGACTGCTGTGATATTTCATCTTCTTCGCAAAGGACTGTTGGACAGTCAATTGCTTACTGGAAGTAGTACAAGTGGGCTTACGACTTCCCCTCTGGGATGACCATCGACTCCCAGCAGCAACAACAGCAGCGCCAGCAGCAGTAGGCGTTACACGCAAGGATGCATCGGAGGAATCCCAGGCAGGAGAGGACTCGTCAGAATTGCCAGTGACATGGCCTGCAGGACTATTGGCATTCCTGGGGAAGGAGGAAATTGACACTGAGGGAGTTGGTGGGGTGGTTTGCGTGAGCTTGGTTACAAGAGGAAGGGATTTACTGGTCAGTGGACTGCTTCCGCTGTCGGCCCAAGTTTTTGAACTTGTCACTGACTTATTATGAATGCGCTGCAGGTGACGTATAAGGGAGGATGTTCCGAGGTGGTTAACGTCCTTACCCCTACTTATTACAGCTTGACAAAGGGAACACACGGCTTGACACCTGTTGTCCGCATTTCTGGTGAAATACTTCCACACCGAAGAGCTGATTTTTTTGGTATTTTCACCAGGCATGTCAACGGCCCTATTCCTCCCACGGACAACAGGTGTCTCCCCGGGTGCCTGACTTAAACAAACCACCTCACCATCAGAATCCTCCTGGTCAATTTCCTCCCCAGCGCCAGCAACACCCATATCCTCCTCATCCTGGTGTACTTCAACACTGACATCTTCAATCTGACTATCAGGAACTGGACTGCGGGTGCTCCTTCCAGCACTTGCAGGGGGCGTGCAAATGGTGGAAGGCGCATGCTCTTCACGTCCAGTGTTGGGAAGGTCAGGCATCGCAACCGACACAATTGGACTCTCCTTGTGGATTTGGGATTTCGAAGAACGCACAGTTCTTTGCGGTGCTACTGCTTTTGCCAGCTTGAGTCTTTTCATTTTTCTAGCGAGAGGCTGAGTGCCTCCATCCTCATGTGAAGCTGAACCACTAGCCATGAACATAGGCCAGGGCCTCAGCCGTTCCTTGCCACTCCGTGTGGTAAATGGCATATTGGCAAGTTTACGCTTCTCCTCCGACAATTTTATTTTAGGTTTTGGAGTCCTTTTTTTACTGATATTTGGTGTTTTGGATTTGACATGCTCTGTACTATGACATTGGGCATCGGCCTTGGCAGACGACGTTGCTGGCATTTCATCGTCTCGGCCATGACTAGTGGCAGCAGCTTCAGCACGAGGTGGAAGTGGATCTTGATCTTTCCCTAATTTTGGAACCTCAACATTTTTGTTCTCCATATTTTAATAGGCACAACTAAAAGGCACCTCAGGTAAACAATGGAGATGGATGGATACTAGTATACAATTATGGATGGACTGCCCAGTGCCGACACAGAGGTAGCTACAGCCGTGGACTACCGTACTGTACTGTGTCTGCTGCTAATATAGACTGGTTGATAAAGAGATGTAGTAGTAGTAGTAGTAGTAGTAGTAGTAGTAGTAGTAGTAGTATACAATTATGGACGGACTGCCCAGTGCCGACACAGAGGTAGCTACAGCCGTGGACTACCGTACTGTACTGTGTCTGCTGCTAATATAGACTGGTTGATAAAGAGATGTAGTAGTAGTAGTAGTAGTAGTATACAATTATGGACGGACTGCCCAGTGCCGACACAGAGGTAGCTACAGCCGTGGACTACCGTACTGTACTGTGTCTGCTGCTAATATAGACTGGTTGATAAAGAGATGTAGTATGTATGTATAAAGAAGAAAGGAAAAAAAAACCACGGGTAGGTGGTATACAATTATGGACGGACTGCCGAGTGCCGACACAGAGGTAGCTACAGCCGTGAACTACCGTACTGTGTCTGCTGCGACTGGATGATAAATAATGATATAAAAAATATATATATATCACTACTGCAGCCGGACAGGTATATATTATATAATGACGGACCTGCTGGACACTGTCTGTCAGCAGAATGAGTTTTTTATAGAATAAAAAAAAAAACACCACACAAGTGAAGTCACACGACGAGTGTTTAACTTTTTCAGGCAATCACAATATAGTATACTATACTACTAACTATACTGGTGGTCAGTATGGTCAGGTCACTGGTCAGTCACACTGGCAGTGGCACTCCTGCAGCAAAAGTGTGCACTGTTTAATTTTAATAATATGTACTCCTGGCTCCTGCTATAACCTATAACTGGCACTGCAGTGCTCCCCAGTCTCCCCCACAATTATAAGATGTGTGAGCTGAGCACAGTCAGATATATACATAGATGATGCAGCACACTGGGCTGAGCAGTGCACACAGATATGGTATGTGACTGAGTCACTGTGTATCGTTTTTTTTCAGGCAGAGAACGGATATATTAAATAAAACTGCACTGTCTGGTGGTCACTGTGGTCAGTCACTAGTAAACTCTGCACTCTCTACAGTTCTACAGTACTCCTAAGCTCCAGTAAATCAGGTCAATCTCTCTCTCTCTCTCTCTCTCTCTCTTCTAATCTAAATGGAGAGGACGCCAGCCACGTCCTCTCCCTATCAATCTCAATGCACGTGTGAAAATGGCGGCGACGCGCGGCTCCTTATATAGAATCCGAGTCTCGCGAGAATCCGACAGCGTCATGATGACGTTCGGGCGCGCTCGGGTTAACCGAGCAAGGCGGGAAGATCCGAGTCGCTCGGACCCGTGAAAAAAAACATGAAGTTCGTGCGGGTTCGGATTCAGAGAAACCGAACCCGCTCATCTCTAGTTTTAACTATCCCGTACTTGGACGATCTCCTAATAAAGGCATGGTCCAAGGAACAGTTGTTGGTGGGAGTAGCACTATCTCAGGAAGTGCTGCGCCAGCACGGCTGGATTCTGAATATCCCAAAGTCACAGCTGGTTCCGACTACACATCTACTGTTCCTGGGTATGATTCTGGACACAGTCCAGAAAAAAGTGTTTCTCCCGGAGGAGAAAGCCAGGGAGTTGTCTTCTCTAGTCAGAGACCTCCTGAAACCAAAACAGGTATCGGTGCATCACTGCACGCGGGTCCTGGGAAAGATGGTAGCTTCTTACGAGGCAATTCCATTCGGCAGGTTCCATGCCAGAACCTTTCAGTGGGACCTGTTGGACAAGTGGTCCGGATCGCATATTCAGATGCATCGTTTAATAACCCTGTCTCCAAGAACCAGGGTGTCTCTTCTGTGGTGGCTGCACAGTGCTCATCTTCTGGAGGGCCGCAGATTCGGCATACAGGACTGGGTCCTGGTGACCACGGATGCCAGACTTCGAGGCTGGGGGGCAGTCACAAGGGGAAGAAACTTCCAAGGACTATGGTCAAGTCAGGAGACTTCCCTTCACATAAATATTCTGGAACTAAGGGCCATGTACAATGCCCTAAGTCAAGCAAAATCCCTGCTCCTACACCAGCCGGTGCTGATCCAGTCAGACAACATCACGGCAGTCGCCCATGTGAATCGACAGGGCGGCACAAGAAGCAGGATGACAATGGCAGAAGCCACAAGAATTCTCCGATGGGCGGAAAATCATCTACTAGCACTGTCAGCAGTGTTCATTCCGGGAGTGGACAACTGGGAAGCAGACTTTCTCAGCAGGCACGACCTCCACCCGGGAGACTGGGGACTTCATCCAGAAGTCTTCCAAATGATTGTAAATCAGTGGGATTGTCCACAGGTGGACATGATGGCGTCCCGCCTAAACAAAAAACTAGAGAGGTATTGCGCCAGGTCAAGAGACCCTCAGGCAATAGTTGTGGACGCTCTAGTGACACCGGAGGTGTATTAGTCAGTTTATGTGTTTCCTCCTCTGCCTCTCATACCAAAGGTATTGAGAATAATAAGAAGGCAAGGAGTAAACACAATTCTCGTGGTTCCGGATTGGCCAAGACGAGCGTGGTACCCAGAACTTCAAGAGATGATCTCAGAGGACCCGTGGCCTCTGCCGCTCAGACAAGACCTGCTACAGCAAGGGCCCTGTCTGTTCCAAGACTTACCGCGGCTGCGTTTGACGGCATGGCGGTTGAACGCCGGATCCTAAAGGAAAAGGACATTCCGGAAGAAGTCATTCCTACGCTTATTAAAGCCAGGAAAGAGGTTACAGCAAATCATTATCACCGCATATGGCGGAAATATGTTGCATGGTGTGAGGCCGAAAGGGCCCCAACAGAGGAATTTCAACTAGGTCGATTTCTGCATTTCCTGCAAGCAGGAGTGAATATGGGCCTAAAATTAGGTTCCATTAAGGTACAGATCTCGGCTCTGTCGATTTTCTTTAAAAAAGAACTAGCTTCAGTACCTGAAGTTCAGACATTTGTAAAAGGAGTGCTGCATATTCAGCCCCCATTTGTGCCTCCTGTGGCACCTTGGGATCTCAACGTGGTGTTGAGTTTCTTAAAATCACATTGGTTTGAGCCACTAAAGACCGTGAATCTGAAATATCTCACGTGGAAAGTGGTCATGTTATTGGCCTTGGCTTCGGCCAGGCGAGTATCGGAATTGGCGGCTTTATCATGTAAAAGCCCTTATCTAATTTTCCATACGGATAGGGCAGAATTGAGGACTCGTCCCCAGTTTCTCCCTAAGGTGGTGTCAGCGTTTCACCTGAACCAACCTATTGTGGTGCCTACGGCTACTAAGGACTTGGAGGACTCCAAGTTGCTAGACGTTGTCAGGGCCCTGAAAATATGTTTCCAGGACAGCTGGAGTCAGAAAATCTGACTCGCTGTTTAGTTTATATGCACCCAACAAGCTGGGTGCTCCTGCTTCTAAGCAGACTATTGCTCATTGGATTTGTAGTACAATTCAGCTTGCACATTCTGTGGCAGGCCTGCCACAGCCAAAATCTGTCAATGCCCATTCCACAAGGAAGGTGGGCTCATCTTGGGCGGCTGCCCGAGGGGTCTCTGCTTTACAACTTTGCCGAGCTGCTACTTGGTCAGGGGCAAAACACGTTTGCAAAATTCTACAAATTTGATACCCTGGCTAAGGAGGACCTGGAGTTCTCTCATTCGGTGCTGCAGAGTCATCCGCACTCTCCCGCCCGTTTGGGAGCTTTGGTATAATCCCCATGGTCCTTTCGGAGTTCCCAGCATCCACTAGGACGTCAGAGAAAATCAGAATTTACTCACCGGTAATTCTATTTCTCGTAGTCCGTAGTGGATGCTGGGCGCCCATCCCAAGTGCGGTTTATCTGCAATACTTGTACATAGTTATTGTTAACTAAATCGGGTTATTGTTGAGCCATCTGTTGAGGCTCAATTGTTTCATACTGTTAACTGGGTATAATATCACGAGTTATACGGTGTGATTGGTGTGGCTGGTATGAGTCTTACCCGGGATTCAAAATCCTTCCTTATTGTGTACGCTCGTCTGGGCACAGTGTCCTAACAGAGGCTTGGAGGAGGGTCATTGTGGGAGGAGCCAGTGCACACCAGGTAGTCATAAATCTTTCTAGAGTGCCCAGCCTCCTTCGGAGCCCGCTATTCCCCATGGTCCTTTCGGAGTTCCCAGCATCCACTACGGACTATGAGAAATAGAATTACCGGTGAGTAAATTCTTATTATTACTTAGGTAGAGCAGACTCTGGTGCCCTCTTATTAATATTCAGGTAGAGCAGACTCTGATGCCCTGTAATTAGTATTCAGGTAAAGCAGACTCTGGTGTCCAGTTATTACTTGGGTAGAGCAGACTCTGGTGCCATATTATTACCATTCATGTTGTAGAGCAGACTCTGGTGTCCTGTTATTACTCAGGTAGAGCAGACTCTGGTGTCCTGTTATTACTCAGGTAGAGCAGACTCTGGTGCCCTGTTATTACTCAGGTAGAGCAGACTCTGGTGCCGTTATTAATATTCAGGTAGAGCAGTCTCTAGTGCCCTGTTATTAATATTCAGGTAGAGCAGTCTCTAGTGCCCTGTTATTAATATTCAGGTAGAGCAGTCTCTAGTGCCCTGTTATTAATATTCAGGCAGAGTAGTCTCTGGTGTCCTGTTATTACTCAGGTAGAGCAGACTCTGGTGCCCTGTTATTAATATTCAGGTAGTGCAGACTCTGGTGCCCTGTTATTAATATTGAGGCAGAGTAGACTCTGGTGTCCTGTTATTATTCAGGTAGAGCAGTCTCTAGTGCCCTGTTATTAATATTCAGGTAGAGCAGTCTCTAGTGCCGTGTTATTAATATTCAGGCAGAGTAGACTCTGGTGCCTTGTTATTAATATTCAGGCAGAGCAGACTCTGGTGCCTTGTTATTAATATTCAGGTAGAGCAGACTCTGGTGCCCTGTAATTAATATTCAGGTAGAGCAGACTCTGGTGCCCTGCTATTACTCAGGTAGAGTAGACTCTGGTGCCCTGTTATTAATATTCAGGCAGAGTAGACTCTGGTGCCCTGTTATTAATATTCAGGTAGAGCAGTCTCTAGTGCCCTGTTATTAATATTGAGGCAGAGTAGTCTCTGGTGTCCTGTTATTACTCAGGTAGAGCAGACTCTGGTGCCCTGCTATTAATATTCAGGCAGAGTAGACTCTGCTCTACCTGAATATTAATTACAGTACACCAGACTCTGGTGTCCAGTTATTACTTGGGTAGAGCAGACTCTGGTGCCATATTATTACCATTCATGTTGTAGAGCAGACTCTGGTGTCCTGTTATTACTCGGGTAGAGCAGACTCTGGTGCCCTGTTATTAATATTCAGGTAGAGCAGACTCTGGTGCCCTGTTATTAATATTCAGGCAGAGTAGTCTCTGGTGTCCTGTTATTACTCAGGTAGAGCAGACTCTGGTGCCGTTATTAATATTGAGGCAGAGTAGACTCTGGTGCCCTGTTATTAATATTCAGGTTGAGCAGTCTCTAGTGCCCTGTTATTAATATTCAGGTAGAGCAGTCTTTAGTGCCCTGTTATTAATATTGAGGCAGAGTAGTCTCTGGTGTCCTGTTATTACTCAGGTAGAGCAGACTCTGGTGCCCTGTTAATAATATTCAGGCAGAGTAGACTCTGGTGCCCTCTTATTAATATTCAGGCAGAGTAGACTCTGGTGCCCTGTTATTAATATTCAGGTAGAGCAGACTCTGGTGCCCTGCTATTAATATTCAGGCAGAGTAGACTCTGGTGTCCTGTAATTAATATTCAGGTAGAGCAGACTCTGGTGTCCAGTTATTACTTGGGTAGAGCAGACTCTGGTGCCATATTATTACCATTCATGTTGTAGAGCAGACTCTGGTGTCCTGTTATTACTCGGGTAGAGCAGACTCTGGTGCCCTCTTATTAATATTCAGGCAGAGTAGACTCTGCTGTCCTGTAATTAATATGCAGGTAGAGCAGACTCTGGTGTCCTGTTATTACTCAGGTAGATCAGACTCTAGTGCCCTGTTATTACTCAGGTAGAGCAGACTCTGGTGACCTGTTATTAATATTGAGGTAGAGCAGACTTTGGTGTCTTGTTACTCTGGTAGAGCAGACTCTAGTGCCCTGTTATTAATATTCAGGTAAAGCAGATTCTGGTGTCCTGTTATTACTTGGGTAGAGCAGACTCTGGTGCCATATTATTACCATTCATGTTGTAGAGCAGACTCTGGTGTCCTGTTATTACTCAGGTAGAGCAGACTCTGGTGCCCTGTTATTAATATTGAGGTAGAGCAGACTCTGGTGCTCAGCTAATATTATTTAAATAGACCAGACTCGGTTGATCTATTAAGTTAAGATTTGTAGGAAGGCAAGATGGAATGTATGATAGGAAATAAAGGATATAGTAATAAAGGGGTGGACTTCCGTTTGCCGGCGGCCGGGCTCCAGGCGCACAGTATTCCGGCGCCGGAATCCCAACAGCTGGCATACCGACACCTTTTCTCCCTCTTGGGGGTCCACAACCCCCCTGGAGGGAGAATAGATAGCGCGGCGCGAGTAGGGCGCCACCGTGCTCGCAGCGTAGCGAGCCCGCAAGGGGCTTATTTGCACTCGCCCAGCTGTCGGTATGCCTGCGGTCGGGATTCCGGCACCGGCGGCAGGCATACCGTACTACACCCTAATAAAGGATATCCTCTGTATTTGACCAAAGCCTGATACATTGCAGTATGTATACCGTTAACAGTTGGCAGGTCTAGTGTCAGTGTAGGTTATAAAATGTCATTGTATGTCAGAAATTTTTATAAAGTGCTATTCTGGATCCAGGGGCAGATTTATTAAGCCTGGAGAAGTGATAAAGCAGTGATAAGTGCAAGGTAATTACACACCAGCCAATCAGCTCCTGTCATTTTTTATATCGTAATGATTGGCTGGTGCATTATCACCTTGCTCTTACCACTGCTTTATCATTTCTCCAGGCTTTATACATCTGCCCCAGAGTGTATAATATGAAACATTCCAATACCTACTACCTTGTAATACAATATGAAATCATGCATTATATTACTGCTGTTTTGCAGAGGAGCCACTTTAATTCCTTGCAAGGTGGAGGCAGTAGCCCTGGATAGCAAGTGAGTTGGGGCTTGCAGGTGGCTACAGAAATTTTGAAACCCCTCAAGGTCCATAGGTTACTAAGTGGGGGCCTTATTCAGATGTGGCTGGCGGGTGCATTGCTGCTCAGATATGTTAATGCAGCAGGAGGCATCTGGTATAAGTAGACACCTCCTGCATGCATGCGTGTTCCAGTGCTGCGTCCAAGGAAACAGCATCAGATCACCTACACCATCGGCTGGCTGACTCATGAGGTCATGAATGCCGGCCACCACAGCGACTTCTAAGAGGCCAGGAAAACAAGATTTCTGGTAAGAACTTACCGTTGTTAAATCTTTCTGCGAGGTACACTGGGTCCACAGGGAATGACATTGGGGTGTAGAGTAGGATCGTGATCCGAGGCACTAACAGGCTCAAAGCTTTGACCTTCTTCCCAGAATGCATAGCGCTGCCTCCTCTATAACCCCGCCTCCAGGCACTGGAGCTCAGTTTTTGTTAACCAGTCCAATGCTGTAGCAGGAAAAGAGACGGCAACCGTTAGTAGCCACATACACCACATTCTCACGATAGGAGAAAGTGTCAGTGGCTAATGCCACACCAACCCAAAGAAGCTAAGTGCGTCAGGGTGGGCGCCCTGTGGAGCCCAGTGTACCTCACAGAAAGAGATTTAACAACGGTAAGTTCTGACCATAAATCTCGTTTTCTGCTGCAGGGTACACTGGGTTCCACAGGGAATAACATCGGGGATGTCCTAAAGCAGTTTCTTATGGGAGGGGATGCACTGTAGCGGGCACAAGTACCCGGCGTTCAAAGGAAGCATCCTGCGAGGCGGAAGTATCGAAGGCATAGAACCTTATGAACATGTTCACTGAGGACCACGTAGCCGCCTTGCACAATTGTTCAAGGGTCGCACCACGGCAGGCCGCCCAAGAAGGTCCAACCGAACGAGTAGAATGGACCTTTATGGTAGCTGGAGCTGGAAGGCCAGCATGTGCAATCACCATTCTAATCCATCTGGCCAGGGTCTGCTTGTGAGCAGGACAGCCACATTTGTGAAAACCAAACAGAACAAAGAGAGAATCCGACTTTATGATGGAGGCAGTTCTCTTCATGTAGATACGGAGAGTCCGTACCACATCAGGAAAGGCAAAGGCTGGAACCACGATCTCCTGATTAAGGTGGAAAGAAGACACCACATTCGGTAAATACCCGGGACATGTTCTAAGAACCGCACGATCACGGTGAAAAATCAGATATGGTTACCTACAAGATAAGGCACCCAAATCTGACACCCGTCTAGCAGAGGCAATAGCCAGCAGAAACAACACCTTAAGAGAAAGCCACTTAAGGTCTACAGATTCAAGAGGCTCAAAGGGAGACCCTTGCAAGGCCTCCAAAACCACTGACAAGTCCCAAGGGGCCACAGGCGGGACATAGGGAGGTTGAATCCACAACACACCCTGGGTGAACGTATGTACATCAGGTAACGTCGCAATTTTCCTCTGGAACCAAACCGACAAGGCAGAAATATGAACCTTGATGGAGGCCAGACGAAGACCCAAGTCCAGGCCCTGTTGTAGAAAGGCCAAAAGTTTGGCCGTACTAAACTTGTAAGAGTCATGATTGTTAGATGCGCACCAAGCAAAGTAAGAATTCCAGACCCTATGGTAAATCCGAGCAGAAGCCGGTTTCCAGGCCTTCAACATAGTTTGAATGACCGCCTCAGAAAAATCTTTGGCCCTCAAGACGGAAGCTTCAAGAGCCATGCCATCAAAGCCAACCGGGCTAAATCCTGATATACACAGGGTCCCTGAATGAGGAGGTCTGGGCGTTGTGGAAGTAGAAGTGGACACTCTATCGAGAGACCCTGAAGGTCTGAGAACCAATGCCGTCTGGGCGACGCGGGAGCGATCAGAAGTAGGATTCCTCCTTCTTAATTGAACTTCCTTATTACTCTGGGCAGGAGTGACACCGGAGGGAACACGTATGGCAGCTGAAAGTTCCATGGAATTGCCAGTGCATCCAGGAACGCTGCTAGAGGATCCCTTGTCCTTGCACTGAAGACCAGAACCTTGTGATTGTGTAGAGACGCCATCAGGTCCACATCTGGAAGGCCCAACCTGTCCACGAGGAGTTGAAACACTTCTGGATGGAGGCTTCACTCTCCGGCGTGTATGTCCTGACGACTAAGAAAGTCCGCTTCCCAGTTGAGGACCCCCGGAATAAATACTGCCGATATGGCTGGCAGATGGCGTTCCGCTCACTGAAGAGTCCGTGATACTTCCCTCATTGCCATTCGGCTTCGAGTGCTGCCTTGATGATTGATGTATCCGACTGTACTTGAATAGGTCTGTTCTGTATTAAATGCTGGGCCAAGTTCAATGAGTTGAACACCGCCCGCAATTCCAGAATGTTTATCGGGAGGAGAGACTCCCCCTTGGTCCACCAACCCTGAATGGAGTGTTGCTCCAACACCACGCCCCAACCTCTCAGACTGGCATCCGTCATCAGAAGGACCCAGTTGGAGATCCAGAAGGGACAACCCCTGCTCAAGCGTTGGTCCTGAAGCTACCAGCTCAGTGACACAGACCTCCGGAGACAAGGAGATAATTTGAGACCTGATCCGGTGAGACAGGCCATCCCACTTGGCAAGAATCAGCTTCTGCAGAGGGCGGGAATGGAAAGACGACACCATGAGACCTAGCACTTGCATTGCCGAGTGTATCGACACTTGCGAACGAGATAGATAGCATCGAATCCTGTCCTGAAGCTTCAGGACTTTTTCTCCTGAGACTAGAACAACCGCTGGTTGTGAGTTTTCAACAACGCCCCCAGGTGCACCATGCTCTTAGCAGGGACCAGGGAAGATTTCCAGTTGATGAGCGACCTGTGGTCTTGCAAAAACTGGATAGTCAGATCAAGATTGCCTAGGAGAATTTCTGGGGAATTTGCCAGGATCAACAAGTCGTCCAGTACGGTAGGATCCTGACCCCATGACCTTGGTGAAGACTCACAGAGCCGTGGTCAACCCAAAAGGTAACGACCGAAATTGGTAATGGAGGTTGCCAACCGCAAACCTCCAGCATTGCTGATGAGACATTGCAATGGGAATATGCAGGTAAGCATCCTGTATGTCCAGGGAGACCCTATAATCCCCAGGTTCTAATGCCAGAACAATAGAGCGAACAGTTTCCATACAAAACTTGGAGACCTTCACAAATTTGTTCAAGGACTTGAGGTTGAGAATGGGCCGGGATGACCCATTAGGTTTCGGGACTAGGAACAGTGGTGAATAGTACCCCTTACCTCTCTGAGCCAGAGGCACTTGTACTACCACTCCTGTGTCCAGGAGGGACAGTACCACCGAATGAAGAGTTTTTGCCTTCACCTGATCAGAAGGAATGTCTGTCAGGCAAAATCGATGAGGGGGTCGATTTTTGAAGGATACAGCGTAACCTCGAGTGACGACTTCCCGTACCCAGGCATCGGAAGTGGTCTTTAACCATTCCTGGGTATACTCTAGAAGTCGGCCCCCCACCCTGGGATTCCCCAGAGGGAGACCCGCCCCATCATGCGGCCGGCTTATCAGTCTTGGAAGCAGGCTGACTGGCAGCCCAGGCCCGTTTGGGTTTGGGCTTATTGGGTTTTGGAAGTGTGAGCCTGTTTCGGGTACGCCTGACCCTTTGCTTTCCCTGAAGGGTGAAAGGAGCGAAAGGAAGTACTCTTGGCCTTCGGTACTGAAGGAGCAGTACTAGGTAGACAAGCTGTTTTAGCAGAAGTTAAGTTAGCCACAATCTTATTGAGGTCTTCTCCAAAAAGGATGTCTCCCTTTAAAAGGGAGTACCTCCAGGGTTTTCTTATAGTCCAGATCCACGGACCAGGACCGCAACCATAGAATCCAGCGAGCCAGTATGGACGTCGCCAGGAGACAGGCATCAGAAGCCGCCTCTTTAATGTAATGAGAAGCTTTGATAATATACGATAAGCATTGTTTAGCATGATCAGAAGCGTTGGAAGACATTTCAGCTTCCAACTCCTGAGCCCACGCTTCAATAGCCTCTGCAGCCCAAGTCGCTGCAATGGTGGGCTGATGCGCAGCACCTGCTAAGGTCTAAATTGCCTTTAAACAACCCTCCACACGCTTATCCGTCGGTTCTTTCAAAGACGCTACGGTAGTTACTGGCAGAGCAGAGGATACCACTAGCCGCGCCACCTGCGAATCCACTTGCGGGGGTGTTTCCCAATTTTTACTTAACTCCGAAGCGAGGGGATAGCGAGCCAGCATCTTCTTGTGAGGTGTGAATTTCTTTCCTGGATTTTCCCAGGACTCCTGACGTATGTCAACTAAATGATCAGAATGAGGTCAAACTTGTTTAACCACTTTCTGACGTTTAAATCTGTCCGGTTTCTTAGGGGCAGCATCAGGCTCCGGGTCATCAGTAATCTGAAGAATGAGCCAAATAGCCTCCAACAAGTCAGGAACATCCACCTGTGAATCAGATTCCCCATCAGAAGCGTCGGGATCAGAATCTGTGGCGTCAGTATAAACGCCATCCTCATCAGACGAGGTGTCTGGGACGTTGGTGGATTGTGAGGAAGTAATGGCCCGCTTAGAGGACCCCTTGGTCTTAGGCGGGCGAGGGTTAGACTTCTGAGTAGTCGGTGATTGGTTCAATTGCTGTAACTGAGCAGACAGTTGATCTGCCCAAGGCGGGTTAACCACTGGGACCATAAGCGGTTGTACCGGCACAAGAGGTCACATAGGGGGTGTTAATCTAGTTACCAGCGTATTCAAAAGCGTGGAGAAAGTAGCCCAAGGCGGGTCATTTTGAACCCCCATTGCTACGATCCCACTGGGGGGTAAGGAGCCCCCAGAACCTGAACCCTCAGCTGCTATATTTTCCTCAAATGCGTCTGCAGCGTCACCACCACACAATGAGGGATCAGCCCCTTGTAGCTGACATATCCGAAATCTCAATGCAGGGCAACCCTGTACAATATCAGCAGCACAATACCTGACAAGAACCCCCTGTGCAGTGTAGCAGCACAAACAGGGAATTCAAGAGATATATGGTGACTAAAAATCACAGAGAAAAATACACACTGAGTATATGGGGGTGATGGAGCTGCAGCAAAGAATGTCTATCTGACATTAAACGCTGCAGCCCTTGAAGTCTTAAAAGTATTCTTTGTTCTTTTCTTCAAATAAAGCTATAAGTGGGCTGCAAAAGACACTGCATCTTGGGAACAGTCAAAGCTTTGAGCCTGTTGGTGCCTCGGATCAAGATCCTACTCTACACCCCGATGTTAATCCTTGTGGAGCCCAGTGTACCCCACAGCAGAAAAATACACACTGAGTATATCCTGTGAACTACCTATATTAAATGATAAACCTGACGCACTTAGCCCCCTCAGGTTATAGGATATAGGGATAGCAATCTGAGTGAGATACACGAAATGGAGGTCACACAGCAGCTATATGCACACACACAGTCACATTATACAATGTAGAAATTATGACATGCAATAAAACTGCACTGGACTAGCAATGCAAATTAGTACTATGTATAGCTATTCAGTCAATAGATATAACAATGCACAGTAAAGACTGGGGGGGTAATTCCAAGTTGATCGCAGCAGGATATTTTTTAGCAGTTGGGCAAAACCATGTGCACTGCAGGGGGGGCAGATATAACATTTGCAGAGAGAGTTAGATTTGGGTGGGTTATAGTGTTTCTGTGCAGGGTAAATACTGGCTGCTTTATTTTTACACTGCAATTTAGATTGCAGATTGAACACACCCCACCCAAATCTACTCTCTCTGCACATGTTATATCTTCTCCCCCTGCAGTGCACATGGTTTTGCCCAACTGCTAAAAAAAATATCCTGCTGCGATCAACTTGGAATTACCCCCTGGATGTATATCACAGGGTACTTGTACTATATAACCCTGACTAAATGCACTCTTTCTTAACTAACACTGTCAGCAGACATGTAGAATTCTTAAGTGTCCTGACATGCAGGCGGCTTTACAGAGGAGGATTTGCCCTAACAGTCCCAGGATCAGCTCAGCTTGTCCTAATGGGAGGGAGAGATGCAGCTCTAGGACGGGAACAATTACTCTAAATGGTGCCCTGGGGCTGGGGGAGGGGCTACAGGTCAAAGCCTTATCTGCTGGACTTCACCACCAGGTTCTGTGGGCTTATAAAACGGTTTATGAGAGGAAACCGACCTGTGCTCTTGCCCTGGTGGTCTAGTGGGGTCCTTGTACTGCCACAGTGTCCACACCAGCGTGCGTGGCCCGCCTCCCACCGGCCGCGCTGGATTGCGATTTACAGCAGGTCCCGCTGAGGGGGATCCACTTACCTCCTCCCTGAGTGCGGCCACGCGATCCAGGAGAACAGCGGTGGTGTGTGAGACTAACTGGAAGAAACCGGAGGCTCCGCTGTAAGTACTCAGCAACCAGGGCGCGGGAGTATACAGCGCTGCTGGGGGAGGTGATGGAGTTGCAGCAGGAGATGTCTGACTGACATCTAACACAGACAGTGTCTCTGCTGCAGCCCTTGAAGTCTTAATCTTTCATTAAAAGCTTCTTCTCAGGGCTGCTGGAGCAGCCCCCCTGTTGTATGCCTGCTTACTGCATGGCATCAACTACAAAACTGAGCTCCTGTGCATGGAGGTGGGGTTATAGAGGAGGCAGCGCTATGCATTCTGGGAAGAAGGTCAAAGCTTTGAGCCTGTTGGTGCCTCGGATCAAGATCCTACTCTACACCCCAATGTCCTTCCCTGTTAAGCCCAGTGTAACCCGCAGCAGAAATCTGTCGGTAGATGAAGACTCTGGCCTTGGCAATCCCGCAAATCGGACGTGACATGCCTCCATTCCGTGAAACGGCTTGTGACGCCACCCCCTCCCCAAAATGGCTGCAAACTGTTAATCTGGGATTGTGATGTCACTGGCAGTGCCGCCTAAGTTGCGCCCTGATTGGTACACTGCTGGCATTTGGGGACAGCAACTGGTAGCATTGCAGAAACTAGCATATCAGCCCCATTTTCTAGGAGTGCAGAAGCGAATTGCTGCATCCTCAGATCACAGAATTTGTCCGTGACCATCTTTTTACTTAAGATGCCTCCTGTGGCTTTTACGTATTTTCACTCCACCTATGTGTACAAAGATGAAGCAGGGCTGCCATTACTACCCAACTTAATGTCATCCCCTATTTCATCATATAAAGATTGCTTTTTTATATAGTGTTAAATAAAGATAGTACATAATGTTGAAAGAGTACAAAGTTTGATAAAAATAAGATAACATGTGGTTTAGCATATTTTCACATGTACACTTGTTTCTCTGTTACAGTGCTGTACAGTATCTCTTTAGCTTGGTATTGAATTCCACAGTTAAGCTGGGCGTACACTATACAATTATCGGGCAGATCTTCTGTCCAATCTGGCTGGTTGGAATGAAAATCTGGTAATAGATGAGAGCAAATGATCATCGATCATTTGCTCACGAACACTGGAAAACAGACAAAATAGGATTTTAATTACCTACCGGTAAATCCTTTTCTCGTAGTCCGTAGAGGATACTGGGGTTCCATTTAGTACCATGGGGTATAGACGGGTCCACTAGGAGCCATGGGCACTTTAAGAATTTGATAGTGTGGGCTGGCTCCTCCCTCTATGCCCCTCCTACCAGACTCCGTCTAGGAAACTGTGCCCTAGGAGACGGACATACTTTGAGAGAAGGATAGATAAAGATAGTGGTGAGATTCCGACCAGCACACACACACAAGAGGAAAGCTATGCTAACCCAACTTTAAACAGGATCAGCAACAGCTGAACCAACAAACCTTAACCAAGTAACAGTGCAGGAAGAACGAAGCACCGGGCGGGCGCTTAGTATCCTCTATGGACTACGAGAAAAGGATTTACCGGTAGGTAATTAAAATCCTATTTTCTCTTACGCCCTAGAGGATACTGGGGTTCCATTTAGTACCATGGGGATGTACCAAAGCTCCCAAACTGGGTGGGAGAGTGCTGAGGTTCCTGCAGAACTGATTGACCAAACTGAAGGTCCTCAGAGGACAAAGTATCGAACTTGTAGAACTTTGCAAACGTGTTTGAACCTGACCAAGTAGCTGCTCGATAGAGCTGTAAAGCCGAGACACCCTGGGCAACCGCCCAGGAAGAACCCACCGACCTAGTAGAGTGGGCCTGTACAGATTTCGGAGCTGGCAAACCTGCCGTGGAATAAGCATGCTGGATAGTGAACCTGATCCAGTGTGCAATTGTCTGCTTTGAAGCAGGACACCCAATTTTATTGGGATCATATAGAACGAACAGGGAGTCGGACTTCCTGTGACGAGCTGTTCGCTTTACATACACCTTCAAAGCCCTCACAACATCCAAAGACTTCGAAGTAGCAGAGGTGTCCTAAACAGCCGGAACCACAATAGGTTGGTTGATGTGAAACGCAGACACCACCTTGATGTGAAAAGCGGACACCACCTTAGGAACAAACTGCTGACGAGTTCTGAGTTCAGCTCTGTCCTCATGAAAAATTAAGTAGGGACTCTTTTGAGACAACGCCCCTAGCTCCGACACACGTCTTGCTGAAGCCAAGGACAACAGTGTGACGGTCTTCCACGTAAGGTACTTTTACGTCAAAGTCCTGTAACGGTTCAAACCAGTCCGATTGGAGGAACTCCAGCACCAAGTTGAGATCCCAAGGTGCCGTGGGAGGCACAAAGGGAGGTTAGATGCGCAGAACACCTTTCAAAAAGGTCTGGACCTCATGGAGAGAAGCCATTTGTTTTTTGAAAGAAAATGGAGAAGGCCGAAATCTGGACTTTTATGGAGCCCAGACGTAGGACCACATCCACACCTGCCTACAGAAAAAGAAGGAAACGTCCCAAGTGAAATTCCACCGCAGAATATTTTCTGCCCTCACACCAAGAGACTTATTTCTTCCAAATACGGTGGTAATGTTTAGACATTACCCCCTTCCTGGCTTGGCTCATAGTCGGGATAACTTTGATAGGGATCCCTCTTCAGCCGTTCAACTTCCATGTCATCAAACGTAGCCACAGTAAGTCCTGATAGACGAACGGGCCCTGTTGCAGAAGATCCTCGTGAAGAGGTAGAAGTCATGGATCTTCAAGGAACATCTTCAGGAGGTCCACATACCAGGCCCTTCTTGGCCAATCCGGAGCAATGAGAATTGCTTGATCCTTTTTCCCTTTTTTTTTTTTTCTTTTCAGAATTCTTGGGATCAGAGGAAGTGGAGGAAACATGTACACCATCTAATAGACCCATGGAGTCGTCAGAGCGTCCACCGCCACTGCCTGTGGGTCTCTCGACCTAGAACAATACCGCTTGAGCTTCTTGTTGAGACGAGAGGCCATCATGTTGATGATTGGATATCTCCACCGATGTGTCAAGCACCTGAACACCTCCGGGTGAAGACCCCACTCCCCTGGGTGCAGGTTGTATCTACTGAGGAAGTCTGCTTCCCAGTCGTCTACTCCCGGAGTGAAGACCGCCGACAACGCCACAGCATTTTTCTCTGCCCAGAGGAGAATTCTTGACACCTCTGACTTTGCTGCTCTGCTTTTCATTCCGCCCTGTCGGTTTAAGTACGTCATTGCCGTCACATTGTCCGACTGGACCAGAATGGCCCGATCCTGAAGAAAAGAGGCCTGCAGAAGGGCATTGTATATGGCAATGAGTTCCAGAATGTTGATTGGGAGGGTAACTTTCTGACTTGACCATCTTCCTTGAAACTGCACCCCCTGGGTGACTGCTCCCCAACCCCTGAGGCTTGCGTCCGTGGTTAACAGGATCCAGTCCTGAATTCCGAACTTCCGACTCTCGAGGAGGTGAGAAATCTGTAGCCACCACAGAAGGGAGATCCTGGCTTTTGGCAACAGACTGATCCTCTGGTGCATGTGAAGATGCGATCCGGACCATTTGTCCAACAGATCGAGCTGGAAGGGTCTTGCATGAAACCTTCCGTATTGAAGCGCCTTGTAAGAGGCCACCATTTTCCCCAGAAGTCGAATGCATAGATGCACCGATATCCGGGTTGGCTTCAGGACATCCCAAACCATTGACTGGATTACCAATGCCTGTTCCAACGGAAGGAACACTTTCTGCGACTCCGTGTCCAGTTTCATTCCCAGGAATTGGAGCCTCCGTGTTGGCTCTAGGTGAGATTTTGAAAGGTTCAGAATTCACCCGTGATCCTGGAGAAGTTTGGTTGAGAGGCCAATGCTGTCCAGCAACCTCTTCCTGGATGGCACCTTTATCAGAAGATCGTCCAGGTACGGAATTAGGTTACTCCCTGCTTGCGAAGGAGAAACATCATCTCTGCCATCACTTTGGTTAATACCCTCGGTGCCGTGGAGAGACCAAATGGCAGTGCCTGGAACTGGTAATGACAGTCCTGTAGTGCAAACCGTAGATAAGTCTGATGAGATCACCACTCTCAGACTCTATCTTGAACTTGAACACTTTTAAGAACATATTCAAGGACTTGAGGTTCAGAATTGGTCGTACCGAACCGTCCAATTTTGGTACTACAAACAAGTTGGAATAGTATCCCTTGTTGTGCAGATGAGGTGGAACTGGAACAATGACTTGAGTCTGTACCAGTTTTTGGATGGCCTGCTGTAAAGTTATACTTGCCTCTTGTGAAGCTGGTAAGCCTGAATTGAAGAATCAGTGAGTTGGGAGGTCTTGGAACTCCAGTCTGTATCCCTGGGAAATAAGATCTATGACCCAGGGATCCCGGCACGAACTTGACCAGATGTTATAATCCTGAGAATATTACTCATGTTTTGCTAGTTATTCTTATGATTTACCTTTGCCTCAGTTTGTGGAACTACAGGTCACAGCTAGCTCCTGCATAGTTGTCTCCCAGTGCCTCAGCTCCTGCATTCAGCAACTGATTCCACAGGTGTCTGCATTCTGTAATTACAGCTGGTTACCTGAAACCTACTATTCAGCTTGTCAGCCTGCTCAGTCTGCACTGCAGCTGCATGATATATCAATTACTGGGGGCCTGTCTGGTGCTCACAGCTGATTGGTCCAGCCTGTTCTTTTAAGCCTCTCAATCTACTTCATACGGTGTTCTGCTCTCTGGTTCCTCTCTGGTCTCCATTCATCTGTCCAGTGGGTTTTGCCTTGTTCCTGCATTGAATTCCAGCTTCACCATCTTGCTGACAAACTTAGTCTGCTGACTACCGTTACCCTGTCTCCAAGTGTCTGCACCCCAGACCGTGTGTGTACCGCTACCTCCTGTGTCTCTACTAGAGTTCCTGCTGTTGTTCCATCTCCATGGCCCCAGTGTACCATCTGGCCATGTGCGCCCTGCCACCTTCTCCAGTTCCTGCGTACCCCTGCAGTTTGTCATATACATCTGGACTATCATACAACACCTCTGCCATAACTCTAATCCAGTTCAGGTATCAAGTGACCCAGACAGGGGGCCGCGACCTGCACATCGGGAGCTGCGAAGCCCATATCCCCTTGCATCCCCTTGCGGGGTTCCCTGGTGAAAACCTCCCGGTGTGTTAGACTCCGCACCTCTGTTCTGGGTAACGTCAACCACTTGGTACCTGATCCCAAATTCTGGATTCTGCACCAGTTACTGACACCAGATGTGACTGAAAATTTTTAGTCAGGCTCCCTCCTGACAGCCCTCCAGGCCTCGCGTTCCACCGTCATGCTGAAGGCTTTGAGGAAGCAGAGCCTGAGCTCTGTTCCTGAGCACCTGCAGTTGCTGGTTTGCGCGGTTTATCTCTTGCACCTCTGGAAGACGTAGAAGCGCTTCTGGATTTTCCCTTAAACTTTGCGGTCTGAAAGGACTGTAAATTTGAAGCTGAATAAGCTTTACTGGCTGGGGGAGCTGCGGAAGGATGATACGTAGACTTACCCGCAGTAGCTTTGGAGATCCATTTGTCTAGTTCGTCTCTAAACAAGGTCTCTCCTGTGAATGGCAGGCATTCCACGCCTTTCCTGGAGTCCGCATCAGCAGTCCACTGGCGTAGCCACAAGCCCCTGCGTTCTGACACTGCCATAGCAGTGGTGCGTGCATTAAGCAAACCAATCTCTTTTATGGCCTCCACCATAGAGTCCTGTATATGCTGCAGGAGTAAGATAACATCCCCCCTAGACAAGGAATCTGACCCCTCAATTAGGTTACCTGACCATTTAGCAATGGCTTTTGTGATCCACGCACATGCAATAGTGGGTCTTTGGGCCACCCCAGCAGCTGTGTACAATGATTTGAGTGTAGTCTCAATTTTACGATCAGCCGTATCTTTCAGGGAGACTGCACCAGAGACAGGCAATACAATTTTCCGTGACAGCCTAGAGACTGATGTGTCCACTATCAGTGGATTTTCCCATTTTTTTCCTATCCTCAAGGGGAAAAGGAAAAGATGAGAGCAACCTTTTAGGAATTTAAATTTCTTATGGTTAACCTACGGTTCTTCAAACAGGGTATTCAATTCATTTGACGCAAGAAAAGTGACTGAGGACTTTTTTTTATATTAAAATAAGATTCCTCACACTCCTGACATCTTATCAGTAATTTGCAGAACATCTCTGATAGCCTCTATTCCCTGTGACAGAGTAGCATCCCCCCCCCTCCAAATCCACCTCACCCTCCTGCATGTCTGACCCATCAGGGTCAGACTGCAGGATAAGGGCCAGAGATCGTTTTTGCAGACAAATGGGAGGGGATTGAGACGCTGGTTTGGGGACTGAGTCTTTATTCATAAACTCATCCACAGTCTGTCTTAAGTATTGCGTCTCGTTCTCATTGCGGGATAGCTTTGTAGAAATACTTGAGATCATTCCCTTAATGGAAGTAACCCAATCTGGTTCAGCCCCGCTATTCTGGGAAGGTGCACTGCCCTGAGCACCCAGTAGTGTGCCCCCTGGTGAAAAGGAACACTCCGCTGTACAAGAAACACTCTTTGTTAAGCACAATTAGCCCACAAAGATCCCTTCAGGGAGAGACAGAGCTATTTGGAGCCAGCCCCCACCGCGCCCCTTATCGCTAATGCCAAGCCTTAGCCTGGTCGAAGACTAAGTAACCTGATAGGGGACTTAGTACACTAATAATCGCTCCCCCCCTGCTATGACCCCCTGGTACTGCTGAGGTAATCTGGAGTCTCTCCGGAGGAGCTGCGCGTCCCTGTCAGTCAGCGTCTGTGTCCACTGGAGAGGGAAAATGTCGCTGGTGAGCTGCTGGATCCTCTCATAGTGAAGGTCCCGCCCCTTCAATGGCGTGCGATCTTCCCACATTTTTTTTATACTGGCTGAGGTAATCTGGTGCTTAAAATGGAGAGAAAACCGTTTTAAGGCTGTTTTTGCCAGTGTGGGTACTGTATACAGTGTACTGAGACGCAGCTGTGTACTGTGTCTGGAGACACATTCCGCCCTGGTTAGAATCCGTGTGTCTCCGTACCCTCATGCTGCCATAATGGCCGGCGACCCGCTAGTCGGGACACCGGCTTAGCACTCTCCAATCTTCATTCTTCGGGCTCTGTTAGGGGTTGCGGCGTGCTGCGGGAATGTACGCTCGCCGTGGTGGGGCTTGTGAATAGTTCCCTCAGGAGCTCAGTGTCCTGTCAGCAGGGAACGGGACCATTAACCCTTCAAGAGGTTGGGCCGTCCCCTTCCTAAGTCCCACGAAGTAGGCAGGCTGGTGCCAACCAGCCCTGTCTGAAAATAACAAATCTATAAACTGAGTTTGGTGGGAGGGGTATAGAGGGAGGAGCCAGCCCACACTATCAAATTCTTAAAGTGACCATGGCTCCTACTGGACCCGTCTATACCCCATGGTACTAAATGGAACCCCAGTATTCTCTAGGACATAAGTGAAAACCTATTGTTCAGACACTACAGTTTTTGTCTGTTTTCCACTGTTCGAGAGCAAATGATCGATGGTCATTTGCTCTTATCCATTACCAGATTTTCATTCCAGCCAGCCAGATTGGACAGATGATCTGCCAGATGTTTGTATAGTGTATGCCCAGCTTTAGGGATAGAGTTACAGTACAGTGTCTATTATTTTTAAAAGACTTTATCAGGTGTTGGAATACATCTGATATACCGGCTTCACAGAATAGACATGACCATGGATATAGAGGATATATCTCTATCCAGACATCAGGAGTTTATCACAACATGGTTTGCCTGTCTGGAGTACAAAGAATCTGTTGTATATCGGAAATATTTGTCAAGATAGAATGATTTGGCGACTATGTGTTACATTTGTCCTATATCCTAGTATTGATTCCAGAGACGAAACGCTCTATACTCATACAACTGACCCTTATCCCTTCCTCTAGTCCCCTTCCTTTATGTACCTACCCAATACCCCTCTCTTCTTTTTTTCTCTTTTGTCTATGTTTTGTTCTTTTCTGTTTAATATATTGAAAAAGTGCTCCCACACTGCGATTGTATTTACTGTTTCTTTTATTGTTATAACTCTACCGGTACATATGTGATTGCTAATAAACTTTTATTACACATAAAAAAAAAAAAAAGAAGAGAAAATAGGATTTTAATTACCTACCGGTAAACCCTTTTCTCGTAGTCCATGGAGGATGCTGGGGTCCACGTTAGTACCATGGGGTACAGACGGGTCCACTAGGAGCCACTGGCACTTTAAGAGTTTAATAGTGTGGGCTGGCTCCTCCCTCTATGCCCCTCATACCAGACTCAGTCTAGAAACTGTGCCCGAGGAGACGGACAACTTCGAGAGAAGGATATTACACAGATAGTGGCAAGATTCACACCAGCTCACACACAAGGCAAACCAAGCTAACTAGCTTGAAAAGTCAGCAACAGCTGAACAATATTACTTACCAAGTAACAAAACTGTACTAAACCGAGAACTAAGCAGTACTGAACAAAGTAACCACTGCAGGATCATGAAGCGCTGGGTGCGCGCCCAGCATCCTCTACGGACTACGAGAAAAGGATTTACCGGTAGGTAATTAAAATTCTATTTTCTCTTGCGTCCTAGAGGATGCTGGGGTCCACATTAGTACCATGGGGATGTACCAAAGCTCTCAGAACGGGAGGGAGAGCGCGGAGGCTCCTGCAGAACGGACTGACCAAACTTCAGGTCCTCAGAGGCAAAAGTATCGAACTTGTAGAACTTTGCAAACGTGTTCGACCCAGACCAAGTAGCCACTCGGCAAAGCTGTAAAGCCAAGACACCCCGGGCAGCCGCCCAGGAAGAACCCACCTTACGAGTAGAGTGGGCCTTAACAGACGTAGGACACGGCAATCCTGCTGTAGAATACACATTCTGAATTGTGAACCTGATCCAGCGAGAGATCGTCTCTTAGAAGCAGGACACCCAAGTTTCTTGGGATCATACAGGACATACAGTCCGATTTTCTGTAACGAGTAGTACTCTTCACATAGATTTTCAGAGCCCTTACAACATCCAAGGACTTTGATGAAATTGAGGAGTCAGCAGCAACGGGTACCACAATAGGTTGGTTGATATGAAATGCCGACACAACCTTCGGAAGGAACTGCTATCGTATTTGGAGCTCAGCTCTATCTTCATGGAAGATCAAGTAGGGGTTCTTACAAGACAAAGCCCCCAGCTCCGACACATGTTTAGCAGAAGCTAAGGCCAACAAAGTGACAGCCTTCCATGTGAGAAACTTGACCTCAACCTCCTGTAGAGGCTCGAACCAATCCGACTGGAGAAACTGCAGCACCACAAGATCCCATGGTGCCGTAGGCAGCACAAAGGGAGGTTGGATGTGCAGAACCTCTTTTAAAAAGGTCTGAACCTCCGGGAGGGAAGCCAGCTGTTTCTGGAAGAAAATGGATAGGGCCGAAATCTGGACCTTTACGGATCCCAACCTCAGGCCCATATCCACACCTGCTTGCAGGAAGAGGAGAAACCATCCCAGTTTAAACTCCACCATAGGAAACTTCTTGGACTGACACCAAGATACATATTTCTTCCAAATACGATGGTAATGTTTAGACGTTACTCCTTTCCTAGCCTGTACCAGGGTAGGAATAATATTGTTCGGAATGCCCTTCCGAGCTAATATTTGGTATTCAACCTCGATGCCGTCAAACGTAGCCGCGGTAAGTCTTTATAAGTGAACAGCCCCTTCTGCAGCAGGTCCTCCCGAAGAGGAAGAGGCCTCGGCTCTTCTAGCAGTAGATCCAGAAGATCCACGTACCAAGCCCTTCTTGGCCAGTCCGGAGCAATGAGGATTGCCTGAACTCTTGTTCTCCTTTATGAGTTTAGAACTCTTGGAATGAGTGGAAGTGGAGGAAATATGTACACCGACTGGAACACCCACTGAGTCACTAGGGCATCCACCGCCACGGCTTGCGGGTCCCATGACCTGGAACAATACCGCTGAAGCTTCTTGTTGAGATGAGAGGCCATCATGTCTATTGTCGAAGTCGGAAAATATTACAGTACACACATCACGTACAAACACCACACAGATGGCCTCCATGCGCGTACTTGTTCTGCCGTGCGTGCGCATATTCGCAAGTTGCGTATGAACGCTCATGCGGAAGTGCGTATTAGCGCGTGGTATGAGTAATTCTGGTAGCATTTGTATTCGCATGGAAAAGCCACAAAGACATATCTCATATTTAATCCATATAGTGCAAAAATTACACATAGCCCACATGCACCACACCAGCAAGTTATACTTGTTTAAAGGGTACAATAACAAAGGGATTCACCTTTACAGGATATGAGGGGACAGCATTAGGTTAGGAGGTGGTGTTTGGTATCCAGCTGTAGGGTATTTTAAGGGAAACATTCCGGTAGCAGTTTGCAGAAGATGGCACGCTCCTGCGCATAGATATGTGCAGGAACAGAATATTACTATTATACTGTATTTACTGTACTGTGATATTCGGAGGGAACCCAGTGGAGACCAACTGCAAGTGCACCTGGACAAGGCACCGCCCACCTATTCAAACCAACCTATGACCCTTCCTGTACTGTAAATGACCAGCCCTTTGACCTATAGGTGAAGAGATTACAGTTTCTATTGTATTATGTTTTAGCCAAATGTATAAAGCCAAGCTGCCTGGCCGGTCTCTCTCTCTCTCTCTCTCTCTCTCTCTCTCTCTCTGAAGGTCATCTTGCTTGATTGACTGAGCACCAGGACCATGTGGCGCTGGCGAAACAAACGTATGTACCATTGATTGTAGCCCCTTTTCTTTTACTGTGGTTGTATTGTTACTGTAACCCCCTTTTTGCAATTATATGTTGGTGGGTCAGATCCCAGCATTTCAAATTAAATTGGTGTCGTGTCTCTTTCCTGCTAAGGTTTAAAGTGTATTTCAGCCACACATGTAGCTGCATTGTGCTTACAGTATGTCTGTGTGTTTACGCTAAGTGAGTAAAAAGTACGTAGGTTAATGATTACATCCAGCAGCCGCAGCTGCTCGAATTTCAGTGTAAAAGGTATTGCTTTAAAAGGTATTGCTTTTCTGTCCTGTATGTTAGTCAACATTAACAATTGGTCGCTCGCCCGGTTTTTCACACATTCATAGACTTGCAGACCATAGCAGGCTTTGATCTATCGGCAAAGGGTGGAGACGCATTTTTAAGTAAAACCTTTTCCTGGTTGCTAGGGTGTTTTAAAACCCTCTTTTGTGCTCTGTCTAGTCTACAGAAGTGCTGATAGAACCCGGAGGAAACAGGAAAAAAGCTATTTAAAATCTGTGTGTAAAAAGGAAAAAAAGCTATTTAAAATCTGTGTGTAAAATTTTTGGTGCCAAAAGCGTACCGATACTTTGCATAACTCACTCACATATTGTTGCCATAGGTTACTAGTCATTTTAGACCTGTGTGAAATCAGATACATTTGTTTGCTATATAGATAAATTTGAAATAAGTGTATTAAGGGTGTAATTATAAAACACAAAACGCAGTTCTGGCCTAGTCGTTAAAGGTTTATACAGAACAAGTGTGGGTTGTGTTAGTGAGCGATAATAGTTTGTATTGCTCACATTTATAGAGATTGTGTGGTTTTATTGCGGACGCACATTTGTACACGTGGTACGGACAAAGTGCAGGGTCGCACACGTGGCGTAAATGCACGTTCGGTCGCGTGTTTACGCAAGGTTGCGTAGGATTGCGGACGCTAAGTACAAATCACACGATAGTTGTTCAAGTAAAAAGCGGGGTAATTTACTTTAATACAATAGCACATAACTATCCGATTTCAAAAGCAGGTTACCTCAATGTTTTGTTTAAACTGTAAGTACCTCTGGGGTAAAGTAGCCAACCTTGGGGAGTGAAATTTTCTGTACAGAAAAGAAACACTGTGTATTTGAGTGAGTGAAAGCAGGAGTTAACGGTTATCGAACCCCAGAATTCAGGATCCCGTAGGTGACACTAAGTAAGCGGAGGCTTGGTGGCGTGAGGCGGCTGACTTACGTTAATACAAATAGAGAAATACGCAAATCGTGAGGAGATTTGCAAAGGAACGTGATATAGAATTGTGCATTGAGAAGTATAGAAATTGTGAATTGAAGTAAAGGTTTTGGGTTGCGCTCCGGCTAAGGAGCGCAGCTTTTGTATTCGACTCCAGTGGTCGAAGGGCGGATAGGTAACAAGTACCTATACGCTATGCAATTGGACCGCATGTTTGTGGGTGCGATACGTGGCCCAACTTGATACCCCTTTGCAAGCTTTTGCGTAAACCACGGTATTATTAGCGTCGTGTAGAGCATACGCAAGCGTGATTTGTGTACAGCATAAAGGGAAGTTTTCACTGGTCTCAGGAAAATCTTCAACGGTAGATATTCATTGGAAAAGGTAAGTTACTCCTAAAACTTCCAGTGAATAGAAGCCAGTTAGGGCCTCACTGGGTACACGGTGGTCACTATTGGAGTGAGTCGTGGTACATCAGCGGAGAAGGAGCGAGTGAAAGTGTTAGGGGTCTTTCACCGTCTATTGTGTTGTGCATTGGGGATTGCGTTAACAAAGCAAAAAGTCCGCAATGGGATCCAATTGCACAAGCAGTGGGCGTTTGGTAGCCAGGGTTCAGGCTGAAGAGCCGCGGCCCAGGGGGTCAGCGAGGTTTATTATGTGTGAGAAATATGGTTCACACACGGAAGCTTTTTGCAATGAATGGGTGCGTATGACTGCTGAAGATAGGGCATCATTCCCTAGGGTGGGCAGCTTTGAATCAGCGGTACTGCAGAACGTAAAGATTAGAATATGTCTTATCAAATCTAGAAAACAAAGGATCAGACATAACGACTGTTTAAACCTGTGGCAGCAGGAGGGGGAGGTGCAAAGGGAACTGACTCGCACAGTAGGTTCCAAACCTGGCAGGAATGTGAGTACGAACACACCATTACCGACGCAGGTCGAAGGGGAGAAAATGGCTACAATCAATGGTGCATTGGAAAACGATAGACATTCATGAAAAATGTATTAACCCTAACCCATGCATATTGTACCCTGTCCTAAGTTCTCTCCAAGGTCATAGGTCAGAGGAAAATTATGCATCCATCTCCCTCTCAGCCCTCATCCAGGCAGTCGCCTTTACAGGAAACTCAGGTGGGCCCTGCCCAACCAATAAGAGCAGTAACATTGTCTCCCACGGAAAGGACTGGTGAGATCACAGACATCGGTAAGTGTGAGGCTGTTCATTACACAGAGACAATAATACCTCACAGTGAGCAGATTAGGAATGGAATGGTTGGGTTACATCCTGTCTTGGAAATAGTAACTCCCAATAGGAGGACCGATAGTCAGGGAGTAACCCTCACCAGGAATAATGCAATGTATTGCCCGTGGACCAGATCAGAACTGCGGTCAATCATTTCAGAATTCCCCGATCCCCGGACGCATTTAGCCAGATGTCAGAAGTATATCAAGGATCTGGGTAATGCCCATGAACCTACAAACCAAGATTGGTGGAAACTCTTGAAAGCGTGCTTACCCCCTAATATTGACACCCACAAATTTATAACAGAGTGTAAAATAGAGTCAGATGATCTTCTGACTGACTAATCCAATCAGGAGAACGTGGAACGAATTAACATACAACTAGGATTGTATTTCCCCACTGCTGTTAAGTGGAGCAAAATTTTCTCCATACAACAGAGAGAAAATGAAATGACATCCGCATATTTTCATAGGGCCTTACAAATAATGGCTAGATACACTGGGGTATCTGATATAGGGAACGATGCAAATTACAGGGAGGTAGCTGTCTCCGTGCTAATGGACGGGCTCAATAAGGCATTGAGGATCAGGGTGCAAACATCTTTGCCTAATTGGAGAGGGGTCACAGTAGATAATCTCATAGAGTGCGTTATGGAACATCACAAGAATATCGCTATACGCAGAGAACAACAGGAGGAGAGGTTGAGGACTGTAAATATACAGGCTCTTACAGTAAAGTCCCATCTGCCTAAACCCCAGACCCTTGATGTTTGGAAAAGATCAGGACTATGTTACATTTGTAGAAAGAAAGGACATTTTGCCAGGGATTGTAGGAGTAATGGTACACAGTAAATATAGACCCCCTAGACAAAGAACACAAGCCACAGTATTAAACACATAAACGGGACCAAGGGACATATAGTAAGGATTCAAAATCCATATAGAAAACACAGATTCGGCTAATGGAAAGAACAAAATAAATGCAACATTACCCTTTGACAAACCTTGCTGAGGTTAAGATGGGGCCTCTATGATTCTAAACTTTTCCCTATCAGAAATGGCCCCTGACTAATGTAACAGAAACTTTGTTAAATATGATATACATATAATGTTCTCCCATTCGGGAAGTACAAAGTATGTTAGACACCCATGAAGACTAATGTTGCATTACACTGTTCTAGATTTATGTCCATCACAGGTAGAGGAAATTATCTCACAGATACCGGGTTCCCTATGAATTTAGGATGGACAGGACACTGGATTGATGGCTGGGATAGTCCCAGTAGAGATACAACACACACAGAATTTTTTTTTAAGGGGAGTAGACCAAGTAGAGAATCACTTCCCCGTAGTGCCCAATCCAGTTGTCAAATTTTATAAAATCTTCTTTACCTCTACAAACTTACCTGTTACCAACGTCTATGTGATTTTTCTTCACAGTTTCCTCTTCATCTCTTACGTTCACCTACAGGAGGGTGCAATACATGGACCTGATTACAGTTCAAACACCACATGCCTAATTGGTCCTTCAGAGTTCTGCCCAAACCCAGTATATCTCACCAGCACAATGACACCAGTATTACTACAGTGTGCCTGGTCATGCACAAAGGGTGGAGAATGAGAATACTGGTGAAAGGGAAACTGTGTACAGTCACTGATATGCATGATGGTGTGACAACCTGATGGTGAACGCAAACCTGACATTTTCTTTTTTTTTCTATTTATTATTTTCCCTCTCTTCTCTCATCTAGAGATGGTTTTACTCCACACAACAAATACACCACATTCAAAATATGCAAAACTTGTGTTCCCTACAGGGAAAGGCAGTCTGGAAGGTGAAGGGATATGGTCAAGAGTCTTCAGGACTTTGGACAGATGGACATGGTAAGCCAGTGGCCCCCAGAGCATATCTCCCAAGCCTAGCTGAGGCGGCACATGGTTTGAATCATCTAGGTAAAGAAGGTATCTGTAAGCTGATAAGAGCCTACTGGAGTGCACCAGGGTTCTCTTCTCATGCAGGTAAGAAAGCAATGACATGTCTTACTTGCTTGAGGAAGAATATTGGTAAAGCAATACCAACGGAGCCATCCCATATCCCTCCTACAGACGGACCTTTTCAGGTAATACAAATCGACTTCATACAGTTACCACCCTGTAGAAATTTGAAAATATGTGTTAGTATGTACTGATGTATTTTCCAACTGGGTAGAAGCATTCCCCGCTGCCACAAATACTGCGGTGTTCACTGCAAAGAAAATCGTGCAGGAATTTGTGTGCAGATATGGTATCCCTAGAATGATTGAAAGTGATAGGGGTACCCATTTTACAGGTGAAGTCTTTCAGGTCATATGCAAACTGATGGGAATTAATAGCAAGCTGCACACTCCGTACCGACCACAGGCGAGTGCGAAGGTAGAGCGAATGAACAGCACTATTTAAGAATAAGCTGAGCAAAGTGATGGCTGAAACTGGATTGCTGTGGCCAGAAGCTTTGCCGTTAGTGTTGTACAGCATCAGAACCACTCCCAGGTCACCACTTAACTTATCACCCTTCGAAGTTCTTTTTGGTAGACAACCCCCAGGATGATTTGAAGTGCAATAACGAAATAACTGTGCAATACTTGGTTAGGATGAGCCAGCAATTGAGAAATCAACAAAGGAATCTAAAGCTGGTGATTCCTGACCTACCGAACAGCAATTGTCATGACATTGAGCCTGGGGATTATGTGATGATTCAAAACTTACGCTCAGGTTGCCTCATAGACAGGTGGGAAGGACCGTATCAAATGTTGTTAACCAGCACGACAGCACTAAAGGTCGCCGAAAGACAGACTTGGGTGCACTCGTCCCACTGCAAGAAGGTTGCTGACCCGGAGAAAACTCGTGACAAAGAGCAAGGTGCAGAGAACCTTGTATCACTAGAGTGTTTGTTCCGGGAAAGCTGAGAGGCAGGACTGTTGAAACGGCACCTGAGCGCGGAGAACAACAAAATCAAAGACGGTTGTCGTACCATTTTTCTTTTTTCACCTCACCCCAACTGCATTTTTCTTTATACTTTGTTTCCCTTCTTCTTTTTTTCCCCCTCTTTGCTCCTTAATGAAATGGATCTACCTCAAGAGACTGCATTTCGTTTTTTTCTGGAAATTCTGTTTTTGCTCAGGACAATCTGTTTTGGTGAGGGTCCCAGAGACGTCGAGCAAGGATCTGGAATGGGTTCTGATGGCGAGTACAGATTTGTAGGATCTCAGGAGCAGCACATCACTCTAGTAAAGGCTGGTATCAGTAAGCGCTCTGGTCGTCATGGAGCTTGGAGGCAATGTGAGGGGTTATTGTCTGATGAATATTGTATTTGTAGGCATTGCGAGAACATAGTCGAAGGTGGGTTCATCCAGAGATGTCAGTCCAACATTAATATTGACATGGACCGACATCCGTTGAGTGATTACCACTCATTAGTGGGTAAGGTCTTAAACCAGACAGAATGTTGGGTGTGCTCACAGGTACCTCAAGGACAGAGTAAGTCGGGATTAGTGCCATACCCTTAAGCGATAGATGAGGTACTCGAATTACAGGGTGAGAGACCGGTGGACAAGAAATTCAATATATCTAGGCCCCCTAGTTTGAAGCTCCACCAGTATCTCATGTAGATAGGTCACTGCTGTGTTTTAATATTTCCAATTTCCGAAAACCAGGAAATTGGGAAGTGACGTGGAATAACCAGATAATGACCTTTTCGCACAGAGCTGATAGGATACCTATAGCCTCTGAACTTGTACGCAAGATAGCCAACAGTGGGAAGTATTTTCGGTACCGGTATACACGTGGAAGCAAAACCATGTGGGTTGGAAAGGTATCGCAGGGGTATTGTGCCCATGTCATCCAGCCCGATACTTGTATTGAACAAATGAGAGAACTAGGGATTGGTTTCTTTACATGGAAGATTTGCAATATGGTGTTACATTTTGTCCCCTATGTACTCCCAGATGATGCCTATTTCATATGTGGGAGGAAAGCGTACAAGTGGCTTACTCCGAGCTCTGAGGGACTGTTATATTGGGAGAGTACTACCAGAGGTTATGACCATAACCCACGACAAAATGAAAGATGTTCACCGCAACACTCAGACTCCTTATACTCATACCCATTATGAACACATCATCAAGAGACACCTCATAGATAGAACAGAGCACGCAGCCTCTGATTTGATCCATGAATCCACCGGGATTCAGTTCCTTCTCGCATTAGATATCACCCGTACTGCCAGAGGAACTATAAATTATAGGTACATCCATGCGCTGGTGAACTTGATAGATAATATCACTGAGATGTATGATGACACCTTCAGGTATACGGGTAGGGAGTTACAAGCCTACAAGAAGGAATTGATCCAGCACAAAATGGTCCTTAATTACGTTACAGCTGTGACAGGTGGCTACTGTGTTACCCTGGCAACTCAATATGGCGTGAAGTGCTGTACGTTTATTACAAATAGCACTGACGACCCCACGGAGATCATCGATCAAAAGATGGATGAGATCTTACATTTGAAGTGGGAGTTCAGGAGGAAGCACAACCTTACCTTGACGGCTGTGGGTAATGAACTGACCGGCTGGGTCTCATGGTTGAACCCACGCAAATGGTTCTCAGGGTTAGGAGAGCGGGCACAGAATGTTATTATGAGTGTGGGAAAGTTTCTCCTTTGTATCCTGGGAGTCATCATAATGATTGGTCTGATATTCAGGTGTGTTCGAATTTTAACGCAGCGCAAGCATAGCACAAATTTGATGCGTCTAAGGAGCGGGGGCGTTGTTACAGCAGCAGATTTGATTTATGACCCATCTGTAGAAACAGTGTTATGATAAGGATTGCAAATGAATTTCATGGCCTGTTTTCTTTCACCATTTTTCTCTGTCTCCCTTTTTACCCAGAAACATCCAACCGGAAAAGACGTCAATCCTACCCAATGTTTATGTGAATGTAGTTTTTTATGTGTGTTTTACCTTCATCTCTGCAACCTCCAGTTAATGGCACACAGTCAACAGGTGTTATCCACATATAGTAGCACTCACATATGTTTCCCCTCCATGTATCATCAACTAAATGTGCTCCCCATTTGTTGGTATTAGAAGCCGAAGAGTCGAGGGTCAAAAGCCCTTGCCCGAAAGGAGCTCGGTAGTGTTTGTTTGCCCAAGTACAGACCCTTAATACGGGATAAGAAGGATTTAATGTATACTTCGCAATACCTCGAAGCTTACTTAGAACATATACTGCACGATGATACATGCCCCTCAGACATTAATTCATACATACATACATAATACATGCTTTTACTATCCCACTAGGCTATACATTTCCCACCTACAACTCTCCCCCGATCATCCAAGCTTTGTATATATTGTATAGGTAGTATTTTTAGTTTATTAGTTAAGAATGGCAGTTATTTACTGCCAAAGGGTGGACTGTCGAAGTTGGAAAATATTAGAGTACACACATCACGTACAAACACCACACAGATGGCCTCCATGCACGTACTTGTTCTGCCGTGCATGCGCATATTCGCAAGTTGCGTATGACCGCTCACGCGGTAGTGTGTATTAGCGCGTGGTATGAGTAATTACGGTAGCATTTGTATTCGCATGGAAAAGCCACAAAGACATATCTCATATTTAATCCACATAATGCAAAATGTACACATAGCCCACATGCACCACACCAGCAAGTTATACTTGTTTAAAGGGTACAATAACAAAGGGATTCACCTTTACAGGATATGAGGGGACAGCATTAGGTTAGGAGGTGGTGTTTGGTATCCAGCTGTAGGGTATTTTAAGGGCAACATTCCGGTAGCAATTTGCAGAAGATAGCACTCTCCTGTGCATAGATATGCGCAGGAACAGAATATTACTATTATACTGTATTTACTGTACTCTGATATTCGGAGGGAACCCAGTGGAGACCAACTGCAAGTGCACCTGGACCAGGCATCGCCCACCTATTCAAACCAACCTATGACCCCTCCTGTACTGTAAATGACCAGCCCTTTGACCTATAGGTGTAGAGATTAGTTTCTATTGTATTATGTTTTAGCCAAATGTATAAAAAGCCAAGCTGCCTGGCCGGTCTCTCTCTCTCTCTCTCTCTCTCTCAAAGTCATCTTGCTTGATTGACTGAGCACCGGGACCGTGTGGTGCTGGCGAAACAAACGTATGTACCATTGATTGTAGCCCCTTTTCTTTTATTGTGATTGTATTGTTATTGTAACCCCTTTTTGCAATTATATGTTGGTGGGTCGATCCCAGCATTTTAAATACAATTGGTGTCGTGTCTCTTTCCTGCTAAGGTTTAAAGTGTATTTCAGCCACACGCGTAGCTGCATTGTGCTTACAGCGTGTCAATGTGTGTGTACGCTAAGTGAGTAAAAAGTACTTAGGTTAATGATTACACCCAGCAGCCGCAGCTGCTCAAATTTCAGTGTAAAAGGTATTGCTTTTCTGTCCTGTATGTTAATCAACATTAACACTATTTAAGGAATACCCCAAAGATCTGTTACCTCCGTGAACACCTCCGGATGGAGTCCCCACTCTCCTGGATGGACATCGTGTCTGCTGAGGAAGTCTGCTTCCCAGTTGTCTACTCCCGGAATGAAGATTGCTGACCGTGCCAATGCGTGTTTTTCTGCCCAGAGGATGATTCTTGTTACCTCTGACATTGCAGCTGTTCTTCGTTCTGCCCTGTCAGTTTATGTAAGCCACTGTCGTTACATTGTCCGACTGCACTTGAATGGCTCGATCCCGCAGATGATGGGCCACTTGGAGAAGACCGTTGTAGATGGCTCTCAGTTCCAGAATGTTTATTGGTAGGTTGGCTTCCAGACTTGACCACCTTCCTTGGAAGGTCTCTCCTTGAGTGACTGCGCCCAGCCCCGGATACTTGCATCCGTGGTTAGAAGGATCCAGTCCTGAATCCTGAACCTGTGGCCCTCCAGAAGGTGAGGTAATTGCAGCCACCAGAGGAGTGAAATCTTGGCCTTTGGCGACAGATGTATTTTTTGGTGCATGTGTAGATGAGATCCTGACCACTTGTCCAGGAGATCCAGTTGGATGGGTCGAGCATGAAACCTCCCGTACTGCAGAGCCTCATAAGAGACCACCATCTTCCCCAGAAAGCGAATGCACTGATGAACCGACACCCGGGCTGGCTTCAGGACATCCTGGACCATTATTTGTATCACCGACGCTTTCTCCTCATCCGTGTCGAGGATCATTCCCAGAAAGGACAACCTCCTGGTCGGCTCCAAATGTGATTTTGGAAGATTCAGGATCCAACCGTGTTCCCTGAGTAGATGGGTCGTGAGAACAATGGACTGTAACAGCTTCTCCTTGGACGGTACCTTTATCAGCAGATCATCCAGATACGGAATTATGTTCACCCCTGTCTGCGGAGGAGAACTATCATCCCGGCCATCACCTTGGTGAATACTCTCGGTGCTGTGGAGAGGCCGTATGGCAGGGCCTGGAACTGACAGTGTGAAGGTGAAAAGCTTGATGCGGTGGCCAAATCGGAATGTGGAGGTACGCATCCTTGATATCCAGGGATACCAGGAATTCCCCCTCTTCCAAACCTGATTTCACCGCCCTCAGAGACTCCAATTTGAACTTTAACTCCCTCAGAAAGGAGTTTAGCGATTTTAAGTTCAAAATGGGTCTGATCGAACCATTAGGTTTCGGCACCACGAAAAGGTTCGAATAGTAACCTTTGTTTTGCAAATGGGGTGGAACTGGTACCATGACCTGTGACTCCACCAACTTCTGGATGGCTTCCTGTAGGATAGCCCTGTCTGCCAGCAAAGCTGGCAAGCCTGATTTGAAGAATCGGTGAGGAGGGAGATCTTGAAACTCCAGCCTGTACCCTTGGGACACAATATCTTGCACCCAGGGATCCAGGCCGGATGCCACCCAGACGTGGCTGAAATGCCTAAGTCTCGCCCCCGCCATTCCCACCTCCAGGCTGCACTGTCCACCATCATGCTGAGGACTTTGGTGTACTTGAAGCAGGCTTCTGTTCCTGGGAACCCACAGCAGCAGGTTTCTTGGACTTTGGCTGACCTCCTCTAAAGAAGGTGTTGGACGGCTTGGCCTTTCTTGTTTTAGCAGCCCGAAAGGACTGTGATGCAGCTGAAGATAAAGATTTCTTCATAGCAGGTGTAGCTAAGGGAAGAAAAGGTGACTTACTCGCTGTAGCAGTGGAAATCCACGCATCCAACGCTTCCCCAAAGAGAGCCTGACCTGTGTAGGGTAGGGTCTCCACACCTCTCCTGGATTCCGCGTTGGCAGACCACTGGCGCAGCCAAAGTCCTCTACGAGCTGAGACAGACATGGAAGATATCCTTGCAGCCATCGAACCCAGGTCTTTCATGGATTCCACCATTAAATCCTGAATGTTACGTAAAAACAATTCAACGTCCCTTTTAGCCATTGTATCCAAATCCTCAAGTAACGTGCCTGACCACTTTACTATAGCTTTGGAAATCTATGCACAGGCAATAGTAGGACATAGTATCGCCCCTGAAGCTGTGTATATGGATTTGAGCGTAGTGTCAATTTTGCGATCAGCCAGTTCTTTTATTGCGGTAGATCCGGGGACAGGTAAAACCACCTTTTCTGAGAGTCTGGATACAGGCGCGTCAACTATGGGTGGGTTTTCCCATTTTTTCCTATCCTCAGGGAAAAGGAAAGCAACCAGAACCCTTCTAGGGATCCAAAATTTTTTCTCTGGGTTTTCCCAGGCTTTCTCAAATATAGCATTTAATTCCTTAGACGCAGGGAAAGTTAGTGTGGCTTTCTTATTGTCAGTGAAGTAAGCCTCCTCAACCTGCTCAGGTGTTGTATCAGCAATATTCAACACATCTCTAATGGCCTCTCATCAACTGCACTCCTTTTGCAAGAAATGCCGCCCCCTGCAGCACATCCCTCTCACCATCTGCCGTGTCCGAATCGGTATCCGTGTCATCTTGCATAATCTGGGCAAGAGCACGTTTTTGGGAGCGTACATTAGGGGACCCTGAGGTAACAGAACCGGACCAAACTGCCATAGATTTCTGTAAAACCTGAGTTGCAGAATCATTTTGTGCAACTCTAGCAGAAATCTGAGAAATCATACTTTTAATAGAGGCTAATCACTCCGGCTCCCTTGCTGGGACCTGCGCTAACACAGTGCAATCCTGATTACATGAAATGGGATCATCCTGAGAGGACATATCCTCTGCAGCATATGACACAGAGTCCCTGGACATAGCTGAAATGTGACCACAAACACTACACACACACACACACACACACACACACACACACACACACACGGGCAGACAGCGTTTTCCCCCCAAGAATGGCAAGAGAGACACAGAGATTGGAGCCAACCCACACACAGCGCTACAAGATAGGGAGACCCCTAACTAGTGCTTACTGTGTACCTTAATAGGTTGCACAGTACAGATTATACAGCCACCCCCCCCCCCCCCTTCTACAACCCCCTGGTACCGTAGAAGATAGCTGGAGTTGATTTGGAGGGACAGCTCTCATTAACAGCACTTCTGCAGGCAGGAAAGTGGTGCTGAACGCTGCTGGGTCCGCTCTGAGGAGAAGCTCCGCCCCCTTTCATGGTGCTGCTTCCCGCTCTTCTGAGGATTATACTGGCCTGAGGAAAAGTGCTGGCAGCGATTCTGGGACCCTGACAGGCTTGGTGGTCAGTGTAGGGTGTAGGCGCTGGCTCAGGGCGCCCCTCACAGCGCCGCACTATGTACCACTGAGCCCCGGAGCGCAGTTAGTACTGCGCTCCCTATCCTGTTGCCGCCCTCTTCACACCGGCTTCCGCTTATCAGGGGGGCCGGTGACTAACTCGCCACTGATCTTCTGGCTCTGTAAGGGGGTGGCGGCATGCTGCTGGGGTGAGCGATCCCTTGTGGCGGGGAACATTCGATCCCCTCAGGAGCTCAGTGTCCTGTCAGCGGAGATAGTGGCTCAGACCCCACAGGGCGGACACTACTCCCCCACTTGGTCCCTAGAAGCAGGGAGGCTGTTGCCAGCAGCCCCTCTGTGCCTAAACTCTATTTAAAATAAAACTAAAAGAACTCCTATGGAGCTCCCCTAGCTGTGACCAGCTCCTCCAGGCACATTTTCTAAACTGAGGCTGGTAGGAGGGGCATAGAGGGAGGAGACAGCCCACACTCTCGAACTCTTAGAGACGACAACTGTTAGTAGCCACAGACACCACATTCTCACGACAGGAGAAAGTGTCAGCGGCTAATGCCATACCAACCCAAAGAAGCCAAGTACGCCAGGGTGGGCGCCCTGTGGAGTCCAGTGTACTTCGCAGAAAGATTGAACGGTAAGTTCTTACCATAAATCTTGTTTTCTGCTGCGGCGTCCAAACGAAGCGTCCAGGGAGGCAGAAGTATCGAAGGCATAGAACCTTATGAACGTGTTCACTGAGGACCACGTAGCCCTGAATGAGGAGATTTGTGGAAGAAAAAGGGGACGATCTATCGAGAGACCCTGAAGGTCTGAGAACCAGTGCCGTCTGGGCCACAAAGGAGCGATCAGAAGTAGGATTCCTCCTTCTGGATTGAACTTCCTTATTACTCTGGGCAGGAGTGACACCGGAGGAAACGCGTATGGCAGCTGAAAGTTCCAAGGAATTGCCAGTGTGTCCACGAATGCTGCTTGAGAATCCCTTGTCCTTGCTCCAAAGACCGGAACCTTGTGATTGTGTCGAGACGCCATCAGGTCCACATCTGGAAGGCCCCACCTGTCCACGAGGAGTTGAAACACTTCACTCTCCGGGGTGTACGTCCTGAAGACGAAGAGAGTCCGCTTCCCAGTTTAGGACCCCCAGAATGAATACTGCCGATATGGCTGGCAGATGGCGTTCCGCCCATTGAAGAATCCTTGGTACTTCCCTCAGTGCCATACGGCTTCGAGTGCCGCCTTGATGATTGATGTATGCCACCATGGTGGCGTTATCCAACTGTACTTGAACAGGTCTGTTCTGTATTAAATGCTGGGCCAAGTTCAATGAGTTCTCATGTATTATTGTATATAAGGACGATACATCAGCACTAACGAGAACGCAATTATTCTCCCAAGCCACATTTTTTAATATGGAAAGTACATCCCCAGTATCTTTAAGAAAAGATTTAGTGTTTCTTACTAATGGCTGCAAATAATGATCTACTAAAGAGGACAAGTTGGATGTGATGCTGTTTTAGCCAGAAACTATAGGCCTTCCTGGAGGGTGGAGCGGATCCATATGGACCTTGGGTAGCGTATAAATAGTTGGAACTGATGGATGTTTTAGAATAACATATTCATATTTTGCTATTATACCCTTAGACAATGCTTCATCCATAAGGGCTGTTAGTGCCTTAGTGTAAGATACCCCTTTAATTTACTGTAGGTGACACCATCATTTAGTTGTCTAACAACCTCCAACATATAGTCCGCCATGTCCATAAGGACCACTCCACCGCCCTTTTGGCCGGTTTGATTATAAGTTGATCATCATTCTTCAAGTTCTTTAATGCTAGCCACTCCTTTCTGGTTAGATTACAATTCCTTCGTTTTTGTTTTAATATTTTTTCCACATCATCCAAGACCAGTTTATTGAAACAATCAAGAAAACTGCCCCTTGCATGTGTGGGATAAAAAGATGATTTAGCCTTAAACTGAGAACCTGAGGGATCTCCAGTGTTCTCCTTGCTACCTTCACCTTTATTTGTGAAGAATCTTTTTAATTTCAATTTTCTTATATTTTTGGAGATCGACAAAAAAATCGAATGAGTCAATCTGGCTTGTGGGGGCATATTTTAAGCCTCTCTTCAATACTTTTTCTTCATCTACTGCCAAAACTCTCTTTCTTAAATTAAATATCTTTGTATCATTTTCCGATTTATCCTGTATCTGTTTCCCATTATTTTTAGACTTTTTTTCTAGTGACGTTCCCGCCCCTTTTGCCTTTTATTTTTTCTCTTACCCTTTGCATTACATTCTAAAATCTTGTTTTCGGGTTCCACTCTAACACAAAACAAAGAAAGTTTGTCTCTTGGTTGGCGCACTATGAAGAAAAGTAAGTAATATTAAAAAATAACTTTTAATGGTAATCAATTAAAAAGTGATGTGAAAAATATATGGAAAAATAAATCAATTAAAAATATCATATCAATTAAAAATAAGGTTCAGTGTGTTTATTTACTGTTTTGTATTGCTAGTGTATTAACACTCCATGGGACCAAAACCACTACGTGATTATTGCACAGTTCTGCCCTTATTGTGTTTATCACCACAGGTATATAAACCTGTACAGTAATGCATTCGACAGGTTATTGACGGATGTGTCACAAAAATGGTTAATAAAGTAATGATCTACCTTTATATGATAGATCCCAGTAGATTGGTGTCCCTTATCTTGTATCTCTAATAATTTCTAAACTATTTTGGGACAGATCAGTTATACTAATGTACAATAGATTAAATTAAGATTAATCACTTAGTGGTTTAAAGGCTTGTCAAGCCTAACCAAACACCTATATGGGCAGAGAAGGGATACTTTTTGAATTTTCCTTGGTGTGTAATAGCAAATTGAATAAATAATAAATGTCCCAGTGCAATAAAAAAGCCGTGCCAATAGTCACTGGGATAATACAGTATCCTGTTACATCAATTATGCATTTCCCAAAACAGTGAGGTTATTCACAATTTTTGGTATAGGAAGGAACTGTTCGCGTCAGTCAATGGTAAATCTCTTATTACACGCAATTAGCTGGAATCATGTAAATATTCCTTGTAAGACACGACATATCACTTGAATATTGTTCAAAATCAGTGAGTGTGCTTAAGGTCTATTATCAATAGCTAATTAGAGTGGGCTATATTTATATTCGAATATTATGTCAGTCCTGGAGGAGGTGGGCACAAATATGAACTAACGTAACATGAGCATAGCTCCCTTGGAGTCTATTGCTTATAGCTGGTTGAGATACGCTTTGTTGTAACACAGTATGTCATACAATGTTGCCATTCAGTGCTCAGGCGCTGGCTCATATGTCATAGCTTGAGATACGCTGCAACATAGTATTTTATTTTACTTAACATAATGTTGCTGTTTGCTCCCCTGTGGTGTGTCTAATTTCCTAGTCTGCTGCAGCTGTCCCAGTTCAGCGGGATAAGTGTATGCCGCTTGCCTTATTAGCATGTGCCTTTAATTATTTCAACCAACCATTGGGATATAGCAGGCATAGTGTTAAGTACACTCTGCGCCGCAATACAATGTTCCCTGAACACAAAATTGTCACCGACCTTTCCCAGTAATATATCTTATATCGTGGCCTGCTGCAGCTATTCCTGCTCAACGGGATGGACGCAAAATTGTCACCAACCTCCCCCGTAATATATCTTATATAGTGGCCTGCTGCAGCTATTTCTGCTCAGCGGGATGGACGCATACCGCCTACTCTATTAGTATATATCTTAAATTGTTTTAACCAGCTATTGTGATAAATATAAATTTTAGCACTTATGTCAATTTTAAAAGGTAATTGTATGCCGCTTCATGTCATGTGGTTTATTCACAACCGTACCAACTTATACATTTCATATTAACAATAAGCTTGTGTAATTAGCTCCATGTGATTGGTAAATCATTGAGTGGAGAGTATTCGTAGAAGGCGGTTAGGACGCTGTCCCCTCCACAATCTTATTCTTCATAAGGGTCCCTGTAATATGCTCTGTTAATTGTAGCTTGATTGAATATTATCAGTCCCTTGAGATATTATGCACACATTACATCATATTACATTGTTTATTTTCACACAGTGAGACAAGCAGGCGTGCTAACGCTGCTCTTGAAACGCCCATGTGCACATTTCACAATCGCTTCGTCAGGGCGTCAGGTGAATTTATTGCCTCTTTCTCTCCATTCATTACGCCAATTATCATCCTGTTCATATCTCCTCTCAAGATACCTATTCTCGTTATAGTATTCTCCTTTTCTATAGAAATGCCTCCTTTCAATGTACTCAGTATTACGCCAATTGGAGTGTGGCCTCTTTAAATTATAAGGCCTCTTTTTACATTGTACTTGCCAACCCTCACCCTGTTCCTCTTGATTATTCCTTCTGTATCTCAATGTATTTACCTGATCTCTTTTAATAGGGGCCCTCGTGATGCTTCTATTTGTCTCTTTTTGACATTCTCTGTTAGTCTCTCCCTGTATCTCTATATTGTCATGTTTTACATTTTCCATATCTCTCTGATATTTTTTTCTCTTTTCTCCTTCGTCCTAGAGGATGCTGGGGACTCCAAAAGGACCATAGGGTAAAGACGGGATCCGCAGGAGACATGGGCACACTAAGATTTTGAATGGGTGTGAACTGGCTCCTCTCTCTATGCACCTCCTCCAGGCCTGTTAGATTCTGTGCCCAGAGGAGACTGGTGACACTCTAGGGGAGCTCTACTGAGTTTCTCTAAAAAGGCTTTTGTTAGCTTTATTATTTTCAGGGAGCACTGCTGGCAACAGGCTCCTTGCTTCGTGGGAGTGAGGGGAGAGAAGCAGACCTACTTCTGTGAGACTGATAGGCTCTGTTTCTTAGGCTACTGGACACCATTAGCTCCAGAGGGTCCGATCACTTGGGTCGCCTAGCTGCTCGCTCCCGGAGCCGCGCTGCCGTCCCCATCACAGAGCCAGAAGATCGAAGACAGGTGAGTAACCGAAGCAAAGAAGACATTGGAAGGCGGCAGAAGACTTCAGTCTTCCTGAGGTCCGCGTAGCGGTCGCGCTGCGCGCCATTGCTGCCGCTCACACAGGCACTGCATGGGTGCCGGACCCAGGGGGGGGGGTGCCCTGGGCTGAAATAAAAACCTCTTTTAAACACTATCTGGCTATTTTTCAGGTGCATAGGCATTATTTGTGACCCCCGCCAGTATAATCTCAGCGGGACCGAAGCGCGCCTTGTAGGGGGCGGGGCTTCCTCCTCAGCGCTGACCAGCACCATTTTCTCTCCACAACTTGCTGCAGAGACGCTGCTCCTGGTCCTTCCACTGCTGTCACAAGTAACAGGGTGTTGAAAACAAAGGGTGGCACTTAATTTTGGTGTTGTTGTATTATATTACAAGCGCTGATAGGTCTGGGGCATTGTGCTTTTCAGACAGGCTGGGTGTGAGCTGGCAAACTCCTTCTCTGAAAGGCCTTGCTGTGGGTCTGTCCCCTTTAGCCCAGTGTTTGGGGGTGTCGGTATGTGTGTGTCGACATGGCAGAAACTGAATCCTCTTCCCAGGAGGAGGTTAGTGTGAGAGCTGAGCAGAATGAAGGTGTGACTCTGTCGGCACCGCCGACTGCTGATTGGGTTGACATGTGGAATGTGTTGAATAGCAGTGTGGCTTTGTTACATAAGAGGTTGGACAAATCTGAGTCTCAGAACCAAGCATGGACGCAATCCATGGGAGACGTGGTACCACACACTCAGGCCCCCTTGAGGTCCCAAAACGTTCATTTACCCAGGTAGCAGACACTGATAACGACATGGATTCTGACTCCAGTGTCGACTATAATGATGCAAAGTTGCATCCTAAGGTGGCTAAGAGTATTCAGTACATGATTGTGGCTATAAAAGACGTGTTGCATATTACGGAAGACCCCGCTGTTCCTGAGACAAGGGTCTGTATGTATAAGGGCAAGAAACCGGAGGTAACATTTCCTCCCTCTCATGAACTGAATGCCCTTTTTGAAAAAGCCTGGGAAACGCCAGACAAAAGGTAGCACATTCCCAGGAGAATTGCTATGGCATACCCATTTCCTTCTCAGGGTTGGGTGGGAGGCAACAACCACGGTAGACAAAGCTCTAGTGCGATTGTCCAAGAAAGTGGCGCTACCGTCTCCTGAAATGGCGACCCTTAAAGATCCTGCTGATCGGAGGCAGGAAGTTACCTTGAAATCTATTTATGTCACGACAGGTACACTGCTCAGGCTGGCTGTGGCTTCGGCGTGGGTGAGTAACGTGATTGAAAAGTGGGCAGATAACTTGTCATCGGATATAGACACCCTGGATCGGGATAGCGTGCTTTTGACACTGGGTCATATCAGGGACGCTGCAGTCTATCTAAAAGAGACGGTGAGAGATATTGGCCTCTTGGGATCAAGGGCCAATGCCATGGCGGTCTCGGCTAGAAGGGCGTTGTGGACTCATCAGTGGAATGGTGATGCGGATTCTAAGAAGGCTATGGAGGCTCTCCCCTACAAGGGTGGAGTTTTGTTTGGTGAGGGCCTCGTGGACCTGGTTTCTACAGCTACCATGGGTAAGTCCTCTTTTCTGCCTTTTGTTCCTCCACAGCAAAAGAAAACGCCCCCATATCAGATGCAGTCCTTTCGGTCGCAGAAATTCCGGAAAGGACGTTGGTCATCGTTCCTTGCGGCAAAAGGTAAGGGTAGAGGAAAAAGATCGCCGGCTGTGGCAGGCTCTCAGGAGCAGAAGTACTCCCCGGCTCCTACCAAATCCACCGCATGACGCTGGGGCTCCCCTGCAGGAGTCCACACCGGTGGGAGCGCGTCTTCAACTCTTCAGTCAGGTCTGGGTTTTCTCGGGCCTGGATCCTTGGGTGCTGGAAATTGTGACCCAAGGATACAAGCTGGAGTTTCAAGACGTGCCTCCGCGCCGATTTTTCAAATCAGCCTTGTCAGCTTCTCTTCCGGAAAGAGAGGTAGTGTGTACGGCAATACAAAAGCTGTGTCAGCAGCGAGTCATTGTCGAAGTTCCCCCATCACAGCAGGGAGAAGGGTTTTATTCAAGCCTGTTCGTGGTCCCGAAGCCGGACGGCTTGGTCAGACCGATTCTGAATTTAAAAACCCTCAATGTGTATTTGGGAAGTTTCAAATTCAAGATGGAATCTCTCCGAGCGGTGATCTCCAGTCTGGAGGGGGGGGGGGGGGGGGGGAGGATTTTATGGTGTCAGTCGACATAAAGGATGCTTACCTACATGTCCCCATTTATCCTCATCAGGTGTACCTGAGGTTCGCTGTTCAGGATTGTCACTACCAATTTCAGACGTTGCCGTTTGGTCTTTCCACGGCCCCGAGGATTTTCACAAACGTAATGGCGGAAATGATAGTGCTCCTGCGCAAGCAAGGGGTCACAATTATCCCTTACTTGGACGATCTCCTGATAAAGGCGAGATCACAGGAGCTGTTACTAAAAAACGTTGCTCTCTCACTGCGGGTGTTGCAACAGCATGGCTGGCTCCTGAATTTGCCAAGGTCGCAGTTGATCCCGACAACTCGGTTGTCGTTTTTGGGCATGATTCTGGACACGGAACTGCAGAGGATTTTTTTCCTGTTGGAAAAAGCTCAGGAAATCCAGAACATGGTCAAGGAACTTCTGAAACCGCCAAGAGTGTCAATTCATCAATGCACTCGAGTGCATTGAAAAATGGTGGCGGCCTACGAGGCCATTCCTTTTGCAGGTTCCATGCAAGAACGTTTCAGTAGGACCTACTGGACAAGTGGTCAGGGTCCCATTTGCAGATGCACCGGAAAATAACTCTGTCCCCAAGGACCAGGGTTTCTCTCCTGTGGTGGCTCCAAAGGTCTCACCTTCTAGAGGGTCACAGGTTTGGCATCCAAGATTGGATTCTGGTGACCACGGACGCAAGTCTCCGAGGTTGGGGAGCAGTCACACAGGGAAGAAATTTCCAGGGAAAATGGTCAAGCCAGGAAGCTTAATATATAAATCTCTGATAAACTAGAGACAAACATAAGGAGCGCTGGTTTAAAATTCAATTCATAAATTTAATATCAATTTAAACACACATAGTATAGTAAAAACTCAATTGAGTATCTATATAAGCTGACGCTTCAATAAGCTCATAAAAGTGCACATAACTGTATTTAAAAGTTCAAAGATAGATTCCAATCATGATCTACAGCAACAGAAATCAGATGGTAATTGTCGGTCAAAGCTTAATTAGCAATCCAGGGTTCCTTTTATCTGCCTTTCAGTTGTAATTATGTCCTCCAAGTGCGCAGATGATTAGAGAGCATAGAATGGTTTTATGATAATTCAGATTAGAGCTCTATAGCAGTTCAATTATCCGTTTAGTATAATCACACAGACAATGCAGAAGATGGAATTACCAGACCAGGCTGTCACGGAAATTTCTCCACCGTATTGCTAGTATTTTTCAAGCTGACACTGCATGGATACTTAACGGTGTTGGACCCAGCGGTCAGGATGTCCCGGGAGGGCTTGCCGGATATGGCGGTCACGGCGTTCGGTCCTCACAACTGGTAGATGCACTGAAAGGTTTGCACACGGAGGAAACGAGTGGCAGGGAACCAGGCTGACTGTAGCATACACGGTGCACAATGGAGCGTCCTCTACGCGTTTCTCCGCTCTAGTGGTAAGCGGTTTCCTCAGGAGGTTAATACAGGTGTCCATAGCAGGTATGCTTATAAAGTCCATTCAGCCAATAAGAAAGTCTCATTCGTTTGGACTACACCTGTATTTAATTGATGCACCAGCTTAATTCATTCAGAGGAAATAAACCTATCTATCTTTATAGGGAAAACTCTATCAATCGATAAAACATGCTTAAGGGAGATTACATGTATCTAAATTCTTTGTTGACACATCAATAATTGCATACAGGTATATAAATTATAGTATTCTACATAACATTTCCTTATTTCGTTATTATTTAATTTATGGCATCACAGAGAACATAAGTATAATTTAAACAGAAAATGTCTATAGCACTCCTAATATTACTAAGAGCTTTGGTTTAAGCATAAGTCTCAATAGCTCATCAGGTAAGTTCTAGGACTCCAGCTCCCAAGGTCACAGGATTGAGCCACAGCGAGACCCACAACAAAATCAGATCACAACCTTAATTTATATAGTTATTTACTTTAGCTTTTTTAAGTAGACAATATTTCAACATTGCCAGACCTAGACTGATAAAGTTGTTTTATATATTTAAAAAAAATAAAATTATAAAATATATATATATATATATATATATATAACCAGACACCCACAAGAAAAAAGTAATAGTATTCTATAGATACATAGTCATACAATATTGGGCCATAGACTAATTTGTCATATGTTGTTCATTTCAATGTTTTCGTTCAAACCCATTGGAACAAGGGTATTGAGCGAACAGATCCAATACGCCTCTCGCTTGCAGAGGCGATTGAACCTATCGCCACCTCTTGGGGTCTCTTCTATGTGCTCAATGCCCTTAATAGAGATAACCTTAATGTCCCCCTCATGTGATTGAACCACATGTCTGGGCACACTGTGCGTGAGTGACTTCTTGTTAATTAGTCTTCTATGTTCTAAGAACCGTGTGTTGAGTGACCGGGTAGTACGACCTACATACTGCAGGCCACATATGCAAGTTATTACATATATAACATATGTGGTCTGACAGGTAATGGATCTGATAATACTAAATTTATAATTCCCAGTGTCTTTCGGCGCTGAAAAGTCATGGCTCTCTGAATCAATGAATCTACAGGTGATACATCTGGGTTTAAAACATTTCTTACATTGTCCTCTCTGTGCCTGAGATATATGAGGCTTCTTAGTGCAGTAAGTAGAAATGGGTTTGAAATAACTGGGTGAAAGATGGTTTTGTAGGTTATTAGCTCTTTTGAAAACTATTCTAGGTTTATCATTCAAACACCCTGATAGCACCTTGTCCATCTTTAACACAGAGAAGTTTTTTGTCAGGATATCTCTAATCTTATTTGATGAATTATTAAATCTTGAAATAAAGAGTGGTTCATTATTTTCTGATATATAACTGATCTTCTTTTTTTCAGATTTATCTAGTAGAGTCTCCTGCCTACATTGTTTTGATACCTCCTCATAAGCCAAATCTAGGAGAAATTTCGGATAGCCTTGATCCAAAAGAGATTGTGTCAGTTCCCTACTTTGGATAATAAAATCATTCTCATTGGAACAGTTTCTTTTAATCCTCAGATACTGGCTTTTGGGGATATTATTGACCCAAGGTTTATAGTGGCAGCTTGTGTATCCCAAGAAAGTGTTACAGTCAACCTTTTTTCTAAATGTTTTAGTTTGAATAGGTTGATTAATTGCCCCAGCGTGTAGTGCGATATCCAGGAACGTCATATCCGTCTTATGAACTGTGCTTGTGAAAAAAAGACAAAGTGTTTGAATTAAGAAAATCAATAAAATGTGAAACAGATGTTGTGTCCCCTTTCCAAATAATAAACAAATCATCTATGTACCTACCATAGAGCACCAGGTTCGCTCCGAAGGGGCCCCCCCATATGTACTGATTTTCAAGGTTCCCCATATATAAGTTGGCAAAGCTCGGAGCGAACCTGGTGCCCATGGCGGTACCATGAATCTGCAGGAAAAATTCATCATTAAACAAAAAATAATTGTGTTTAAGAATATACCAGATAGAATCCAAAATAAAGTGACAGTGCTCACGTGACAGTGTGGAATCCTGAGATAAATACTTCTCTATAACTTTAAGACCCAGATCTTGCGGTATGTTGGTGTAGAGTGATTCTACATCACAGGTAACTAGCAAGAAATCTTCTTGCCATTTCAGCTCCCTGATTAGGTGTAAAAAGTGGGTGGTATCTTTTATATAAGACCTTAAACTTTTGACATGTGGCTGTAAAAAGAAATCAACATATGCAGATAAATTAGAAGTGAGTGACCCTACACCCGAAATAATAGGACGTCCAGGAGGTGAAAGAAGTGATTTATGAATTTTAGGGAGGTGATAATAAGTGGGAGTGATAGGATGTGCATTAAATAAAAAATGATATTCCTTCCTGGATATCACACCACACGCCAGGGCATCAGCCAATATTTGTTTTAGATCACACAGGAACCTAATGGTAGGATCTCCTGGTAATTTCTTATAGAATTTCACATTAGTCAGCTGGCGATCTGCTTCCTGTATATAATCAACCACATCTTGTACCACTGTCCCTCCTCCCTTGTCCGCATTTTTTATAATAATAGACTTATTTTTTTCAAATTGCTAATGGCCCTTCTTTCATTAGGATGAAGGTTGTCCCTCTTGAATACATTATTCCCCTTAGACAGTCTTCCCGAGGGCATACATAGCTCTTTAAAGTCTTGTAAAGTAGTGGTATAGAAGGTCTCTATAAAACCACTTTTGTATTGAGTAGGGTAGAATTCACTCTTTTTCTTAAAGGGTCTGTTTATTTTTGCTCTGGATACATCATAGATTTGCATTGTTTGTGATGGGTCTCACTCCTCTTGTAATTCTATCAGAATATTTAGGGCAGATTGATCGTCTCTATCTAGTATTATGGGAGACTCCATCAGACCTCTTTTTAATGGCCTTATTCTGAAAATATCTTTGTCTACACAAGTCACGAGTATATCTATTCAACTCAATATATAAATCAAAAAATTCCGGACCTTTATTTGGAGCAAACTTTAAACCTTTAGCTATAACAGCTTTCTCACTTTCTGTGAGTATTTTAGAAGATAAATTATATAGACCTTTATTTCTTACTTTTGTTTTATATTTTTGGCGGGATTGCTTTCTTCCTCCTCTAGTTCCTCTATATTTTGTTCTCTGCCTCTTTTGGGAGAATTGTGGTTCAACGCACTGTAGCGATTGCGATTTTTCCAAATTGGGTAGAGTTCCTTCTCTAAAAAATGGGTGGACTCAGTACTTTCTATAGGGCCTGTATTTGATGGAGTATAGTTCGAATAGCTCGGATTATAATGGGGTTTTTTTTATCTCGCCCCTCTGTTTTGATGTTCTGATCTCATAGATGACCTGTCATTAGACTCTAGTTGTCTAGACCTTGGATCAGAAATCTGGGAGTCAGTTCTAATAGGGGTCCTTCTCATGCCTTCACTTGATATTTGTCTAGGACTCTGCATATTAATTTTCTTTGAAAAGGCACGATCATTGTTTATATTGTTAGGGGATCTAAACCTATTGAATTGACCCCTTCCTCCCCTATTATAAGTACGTACTGTATTGGTTGAATAGTCTGTACGATCTCTGTCTAATTTTTTTATTCTTATTTGAAATGGTTTGTTTCTCAAATTCTTCTACTCTTTGGTTCAATTGATAATCACGGTCACGAAAATCTGACCTTACATCAAATGGTTTGAGCATATCTTGAACCTTTTCTATTTCTATAGATAATGCAGAAACTTTATTTGCTCTATAAGTAACCAGAAGCTCCATCAAGGCAAAAGAGCAATTGTCAAGAATCCCGTTCCACTTTTTGGTTAAATTTTCATCATCCTTAAATGAGCAGGATTTATGGATCCTTAACCCTCTAGGGATCATTTTGTCAGTTAGATATTTACTCAGTCATTTTGTCAAGCCAGTGTCTTGTCTCGGCTTTGAGTAATACTTCAAGTCTATTGAAGAGATGACTCATGTCTAGTGGGTTGGCTTCAGTGGAAAGGGATTCAGCTGCCAATCTCTCCTGTAGCAACAAATTGCGTCTATTGTCCCTATAGCTAAACTTTCTCTGTGCTGCCATCACAATTATTTTTAAGGTTTTAGATTATAATAAATAATAGTGCAGCCCAAATTGTTTATCCAGAAATATAAAGAAATTCTACAAATATAATTTTCAATATACACTCAACCTTGAAAATAATTGTGATGGCATCACAGAGAAAGTTTAGCGATAGGGACAATAGACGCAATTTGTTGCTACAGGAGAGATTGGCAGCTGAATCCCTTTCCACTGAAGCCAACCCACTAGACATGAGTCATCTCTTCAATAGACTTGAAGTATTACTCAAAGCCGAGACAAGACACTGGCTTGACAAAATGACTCTGAGTAAATATCTAACTGACAAAATGATCCCTAGAGGGTTAAGGATCCATAAATCCTGCTCATTTAAGGATGATGAAAATTTAACCAAAAAGTGGAACGGGATTCTTGACAATTGCTCTTTTGCCTTGATGGAGCTTCTGGTTACTTATAGAGCAAATAAAGTTTCTGCATTATCTATAGAAATAGAAAAGGTTCAAGATATGCTCAAACCATTTGATGTAAGGTCAGATTTTCGTGACCGTGATTATCAATTGAACCAAAGAGTAGAAGAATTTGAGAAACAAACCATTTCAAATAAGAATAAAAAATTAGACAGAGATCGTACAGACTATTCAACCAATACAGTACGTACTTATAATAGGGGAGGAAGGGGTCAATTCAATAGGTTTAGATCCCCTAACAATATAAACAATGATCGTGCCTTTTCAAAGAAAATTAATATGCAGAGTCCTAGACAAATATCAAGTGAAGGCATGAGAAGGACCCCTATTAGAACTGACTCCCAGATTTCTGATCCAAGGTCTAGACAACTAGAGTCTAATGACAGGTCATCTATGAGATCAGAACATCAAAACAGAGGGGCGAGATCAAAAAACCCCCATTATAATCCGAGCTATTCGAACTATACTCCATCAAATACAGGCCCTATAGAAAGTACTGAGTCCACCCATTTTTTAGAGAAGGAACTCTACCCAATTTGGAAAAATCGCAATCGCTACAGTGTGTTGAACCACAATTCTCCCAAAACAGGCAGAGAACAAAATATAGAGGAACTAGAGGAGGAAGAAAGCAATCCCGCCAAAAATATAAAACAAAAGTAAGAAATAAAGGTCTATATAATTTATCTTCTAAAATACTCACAGAAAGTGAGAAAGCTGTTATAGCTAAAGGTTTAAAGTTTGCTCCAAATAAAGGTCTGGAATTTTTTGATTTATATATTGAGTTGAATAGATATACTCGTGACTTGTGTAGACAAAGATATTTTCAGAATAAGGCCAATAAAAAGAGAGGTCTGATGGAGTCTCCCATAATACTAGATAGAGACGATCAATCTGCCCTAAATATTCTGATAGAATTACAAGAGGAGGGAGACCCATCACAAACAATGCAAATCTATGATGTATCCAGAGCAAAAATAAACAGACCCTTTAAGAAAAAGAGTGAATTCTACCCTACTCAATACAAAAGTGGTTTTATAGAGACCTTCTATACCACTACTTTACAAGACTTTAAAGAGTTATATATGCCCTCGGGAAGACTGTCTAAGGGGAATAATGTATTCAAGAGGGACAACCTTCATCCTAATGAAAGAAGGGCCATTAGCAATTTGAAAAAAATAAGTCTATTATAAAAAATGCGGACAAGGGAGGAGGGACAGTGGTACAAGATGTGGTTGATTATATACAGGAAGCAGATCGCCAGCTGACTAATGTGAAATTCTATAAGAAATTACCAGGAGATCCTACCATTAGGTTCCTGTGTGATCTAAAACAAATATTGGCTGATGCCCTGGCGTGTGGTGTGATATCCAGGGAGGAATATCATTTTTTATTTAATGCACATCCTATCACTCCCACTTATTATCACCTCCCTAAAATTCATAAATCACTTCTTTCACCTCCTGGACGTCCTATTATTTCGGGTGTAGGGTCACTCACTTCTAATTTATCTGCATATGTTGATTTCTTTTTACAGCCACATGTCAAAAGTTTAAGGTCTTATATAAAAGATACCACCCACTTTTTACACCTAATCAGGGAGCTGAAATGGCAAGAAGATTTCTTGCTAGTTACCTGTGATGTAGAATCACTCTACACCAACATACCGCATGATCTGGGTCTTAAAGTTATAGAGAAGTATTTATCTCAGGATTCCACACTGTCACGTGAGCACTGTCACTTTATTTTGGATTCTATCTGGTATATTCTTAAACACAATTATTTTTTGTTTAATGATGAATTTTTCCTGCAGATTCATGGTACCGCCATGGGCACCAGGTTCGCTCCGAGCTTTGCCAACTTATATATGGGGAACCTTGAAAATCAGTACATATGGGGGGGCCCCTTCGGAGCGAACCTGGTGCTCTATGGTAGGTACATAGATGATTTGTTTATTATTTGGAAAGGGGACACAACATCTGTTTCACATTTTATTGATTTTCTTAATTCAAACACTTTGTCTTTTTTTCACAAGCACAGTTCATAAGACGGATATGACGTTCCTGGATATCGCACTACACGCTGGGGCAATTAATCAACCTATTCAAACTAAAACATTTAGAAAAAAGGTTGACTGTAACACTTTCTTGGGATACACAAGCTGCCACTATAAACCTTGGGTCAATAATATCCCCAAAAGCCAGTATCTGAGGATTAAAAGAAACTGTTCCAATGAGAATGATTTTATTATCCAAAGTAGGGAACTGACACAATCTCTTTTGGATCAAGGCTATCCGAAATTTCTCCTAGATTTGGCTTATGAGGAGGTATCAAAACAATGTAGGCAGGAGACTCTACTAGATAAATCTGAAAAAAAGAAGATCAGTTATATATCAGAAAATAATGAACCACTCTTTATTTCAAGATTTAATAATTCATCAAATAAGATTAGAGATATCCTGACAAAAAACTTCTCTGTGTTAAAGATGGACAAGGTGCTATCAGGGTGTTTGAATGATAAACCTAGAATAGTTTTCAAAAGAGCTAATAACCTACAAAACCATCTTTCACCCAGTTATTTCAAACCCATTTCTACTTACTGCACTAAGAAGCCTCATATATCTCAGGCACAGAGAGGACAATGTAAGAAATGTTTTAAACCCAGATGTATCACCTGTAGATTCATTGATTCAGAGAGCCATGACTTTTCAGCGCCGAAAGACACTGGGAATTATAAATTTAGTATTATCGGATCCATTACCTGTCAGACCACATATGTTATATATGTAATAACTTGCATATGTGGCCTGCAGTATGTAGGTCGTACTACCCGGTCACTCAACACACGGTTCTTAGAACATAGAAGACTAATTAACAAGAAGTCACTCACGCACAGTGTGCCCAGACATGTGGTTCAATCACATGAGGGGGACATTAAGGTTATCTCTATTAAGGGCATTGAGCACATAGAAGAGACCCCAAGAGGTGGCGATAGGTTCAATCGCCTCTGCAAGCGAGAGGTGTATTGGATCTGTCCGCTCAATACCCTTGTTCCAATGGGTTTGAACGAAAACATTGAAATGAACAACATATGACAAATTAGTCTATGGCCCAATATTGTATGACTATGTATCTATAGAATACTATTACTTTTTTCTTGTGGGTGTCTGGTTATATATATATATATATATATATAGATAGGTTTATTTCCTCTGAATGAATTAAGCTGGTGCATCAATTAAATACAGGTGTAGTCCAAACGAATGAGACTTTCTTATTGGCTGAATGGACTTTATAAGCATACCTGCTATGGACACCTGTATTAACCTCCTGAGGAAACCGCTTACCACTAGAGCGGAGAAACGCGTAGAGGACGCTCCATTGTGCACCGTGTATGCTACAGTCAGCCTGGTTCCCTGCCACTCGTTTCCTCCGTGTGCAAACCTTTCAGTGCGTCTACCAGTTGTGAGGACCGAACGCCGTGACCGCCATATCCGGCAAGCCCTCCCGGGACATCCTGACCGCTGGGTCCAACACCGTTAAGTATCCATGCAGTGTCAGCTTGAAAAATACTAGCAATTTGGTGGAGAAATTTCCGTGACAGCCTGGTCTGGTAATTCCATCTTCTGCATTGTCTGTGTGATTATACTAAACGGATAATTGAACTGCTATAGAGCTCTAATCTGAATTATCATAAAACCATTCTATGCTCTCTAATCATCTGCGCACTTGAGAGGACATAATTACAACTGAAAGGCAGATAAAAGGAACCCTGGATTGCTAATTAAGCTTTGACCGACAATTACCAGCTGATTTCTGTTGCTGTAGATCATGATTGGAATCTATCTTTGAACTTTTAAATACAGTTATGTGCACTTTTATGAGCTTATTGAAGCATCAGCTTATATAGATACTCAATTGAGTTTTTACTATACTATGTGTGTTTAAATTGATATTAAATTTATGAATTGAATTTTAAACCAGCGCTCCTTATGTTTGTCTCTAGTTTATCAGAGATTTATATATTTATCTTATCTTGACATCCAGTTGTCCCATAGGAGCTGCTATTGGAAGCTATTTATTATATGTATTGACAAAAGATAAAACCTTTTTTCCGTGTGTTTACAGGTAGATATATTTGCTTTTGTGCGCCCGATCAAATATTCATATACACTCAAGTAACGTTGAGTGTATATTGAAAATTATATTTGTAGAATTTCTTTATAAAGCCAGGAAGCTTGTCTGCACATAAACATTCTGGAATTAAGGGCCATCTACAATGGCCTGCTACAAGCGGAACATCTTCTTCGCGACCTGCCCATCCTGATTCAGTCGGACAACATAACAGCTGTGGTGCACATAAACCGCCAGGGCGAAACAAAGAGCAGAGCGGCGATGGCGGAGGCCACCAAGATCCTTCGCTGAGCGGAAAAACATGCATGCGCTCTGTCAGCGGTCTTTATTCCAGGCGTTGACAACTGGGAAGCAGACTTCCTCAGCAGACACGATTTCCACCCAGGAGAGTGGGGTCTTCATCAAGAGGTCTTTGCAGAAGTGACAAGTCATTGGGGAATTCCTCAAATAGATATGATGGCGTCTTGCCTCAACAAGAAGCTTCAGACATATTGGGGTAAATTTACTAAGGTGGGAGATTTTCAGAACTGGTGATGTTGCCCATGGCAACCAATCAGATTCTACATACCATTTATCTAGCTGCCTCTAGCAGATAATAGATATAATCTGATTGGTTGCTATGGGCATTATCACCAGTTCTAAAAATCTCCCACCTTAGTAAATTTACCCTCTTGTTCCAGGTCGAGGGACCCTCAAGCAGTAGCAGTGGATGCTCTGGTAACACCATGGGTGTTTCAGTCAGTCTATGTGTTCCCTCCACTTATACTCATCCCAAAGGTGATCAGGATCGTGAGAAGAACAAGGGTTCAGGCGATACTCGTTGTTTCAGATTGGCCTCGGAGGGCCTGGTATCTGGATCTCCAGGAATTACTCACAGGAGATCATTGGCCTCTTCCTCTAAGAGAGGATCTGTTACAACAAGGACCGTGCGTGTTCCAGGACTTACCGCGGTTGCGTTTGACGGCATGGCGGTTGAGCGCCAAATCCTAGCTAGGAAGGGTATTCCCGGGGAAGTCATCCCCACCCTACTTAAGGCTAGAAAGGAGGTAACGGCGAAGCATTATCACCGTATCTGGAAAAAATATGTGTCTTGGTGTGAATCCAAGAAGGCTCCTACGGAAGAGTTTCACCTGGGGCGGTTTCTCAATTTTTTGCAAGCAGGTGTAGATGCGGGCCTAAAGTTAGGATCCATTAAAGTGCAGTTTTCGGCCTTATCAATTTTCTTTCAAAGGGAATTGGCCTCGCTTCCTGAAGTTCAGACGTTCGTGAAAGGCGTACTACACATACAACCTCCATTTGTGCCCCCAGTGGCTCCATGGGATCTTAACGTGGTGTTACAGTTCCTTATGTCACATTGGTTTGAACCTTTACAAACGGTTGAGTTAAAATTTCTCACTTGGAAAGTGGTCATGCTATTGGCCTTGGCATCTGCAAGGCTGGTGTCCGAATTGGCAGCTTTGTCTTACAAAAGCCCCTATCTAATCTTCAATTAGGATAGAGCGGAGTTGAGAACTCGTCAACATTTTTTACCGAAGGTAGTTTCTTCGTTTCATATGAACCAACCTATTGTGGTGCCTGTGGCTACTGAAGCTTTGGCTGATTCAAAGTCTCTTGATGTGGTCAGAGCTTTGAAAACGTATATAGCCAGAACGGCTCGGGTGAGAAAAACAGAGGCACTGTTTGTCCTATATGCGGCCAACAAGATTGGCGCTCCTGCTTCTAAGCAGACTATTGCGCGCTGGATCTGTAATACGATTCAGCAGGCTCATTCTACGGCTGGATTGTTGTTACCGAAATCGGTGAAAGCCCATTCCACTAGGAAGGTGGGCTCATCTTGGGCGGCGGCCCGAGGCATCTCGGCATTACAGCTTTGCCGAGCAGCTACTTGGTCGGGGTCAAACACTTTTGCAAAGTTCTACAAGTTTGATACGCTGGCTGATGAGGACCTCATGTTTGCTCAATCGGTGTTGCAGAGTCATCCGCACTCTCCCGCCCGGTTTGGAGCTTTGGTATAAACCCCATGGTCCTTTTGGAGTCCCCACCATCCTCTAGGATGTATGAGAAAATAGGATTTTAATACCTACCGGTAAATCCTTTTCTCTTAGTCCGTAGAGGATGCTGGGCACCCGTCCCAGTGCGGACTTTATCTGCAGTACTTGTATATAGTTATTGCTTAAGTTACGCAATGGTTGTGTTTGGTAAGGGTTAGGCTGTTGCTGATCTGTTTTTAGATTAACACTGTTAACTGGGTTTACTTAAATGCCATGTTGTACGGTGTGGTGTGAGCTGGTATGCATCTCAACCTTAATTTAACAAAATCCTTTCCCTCAATATGTTCGTCTCCTCTGGGCACAGTTCCTATAACTGAGGTCTGGAGGAGGGGCATAGAGGGAGGAGCCAGTTCACACCCATTCAAAGTTATAGTGTGCCCATGTCTCCTGCGGATCCCGTCTATACCCCACGGTCCTTTTGGAGTCCCCAGCATCCTCTACGGACTAAGAGAAAAGGATTTACCGGTAGGTATTAAAATCCTATTTTTATCTCTCAATTCTCTCGTCTCTTTATTACGTTTTCTTACTATTTCGATTTCGGCCTCAATGTAATCCTCTAACTCCTTAACTGGTTATACCAAAACATGTAAATTTAGAATTTCTTCACTCAATTTATGTAAATCTTTTTTCCTTTCTTTAAGAATGAGATCAATTAGACGATGTGAACACTGATCCAATATCAAATCCCATTCCTTTATAAAATCCTCATTGGTCGAACCAAAAGAAGGAGCTTTGGATATCTTTAACCCTTTTGGTATTAGGTTATCAGCCTGATACCTCTCAAATGTACTGACCTCCCACCACATGTGGTTCTCTTTTAATACCGCGATTTCTAATCTATGAAGAATTGAAGAAAGATCTTCATCCTTAGTAGTACACTCAACTTCATTAATAGAGAAAAGGTTATTAAAAAGCTCTCTTCTATTTTCTCTAAATGTAAACATTGTAGCAGAAGTCAGGATCAAGGTGAAGAAACAAAACTGTGGCAAGGAAAGTGGTCTCAACCGCGCTCACAATAAATAACACGTAGGTACAGCAATGGGCACCAGGTTCGCTCCCAGCTATGCCAATCTATTTATGGCCTACTGGGAAGATCTTACAGTGTGGCGGGATGGCAGGCCTTGTGCTTTGGCATCGCTATATCGATGACCTATTATTCATTTGGGATAAAGATATGGATCAATTGAATTCTGTGATTCTCTGGGGTAAATGATTTTAATATTTATCTTATTTTTACCAAAAGTCAAAGAGTGTTTTTTTAGACCTATGTATTTACATTTTAGAAACCCGATTATATCGTAAACCAACATTTTTATAAAAAAAAACAAGTCAACATCATATGAATTGGCTTGATAGTATCCCTTACAGTCAGTTTATATGAACAAAATGCAATTGTACGGAGAGTGAAATATATAACGTGGAAATCGATATAATGACAAAACGTTTCCAAGAAAAGGGTTATAAGAATTTTCTTATAGAAGCTAGTCAGAGAGTAGACTTGTTGGATAGGAATAAATTAATTACCAGTAATGGTAAAAAGGATGTTAAAAAGAATGAGAACATCCAGTGGGCCTTTATACCAGAATTTAATGTCCAACATAGGGAAATAGAACAAACGTTTAGGAAACATTGGAAGGTCTTCAAAAAGGATCCCATTATTGGTATGAATTTACTTTAAAAAACAGTTTTTATATATATATAAGATCAAACACCATGAAAGATAAACTTGTATATAGTGCGATCGAACCTTCTAAAAGGAGTAGTATACGTAGCCAGGGGTTCCATAGGTGTGCTATGTGCAATATGTGTAAAGCCACAAAAGGTGCAAGAAAAATTTAAGATTTTACAGTGAAAGGTGTCATGTATGGAATCAACAAATTCATAACTTGTAATTCTAAAAATATAATATATGGTATTGAGTGCCATTGTGGCTTCATATACATAGGCAAAACGACACGGTGTCTTAAAGTTAGGCTCTCTGAGCATCTTTACAATATTAAAAAAGGGTTAGAGACGCACTCCCTGTCTGCACATTTTAAACAGGTTCATGATTGCAGTCCATGTGGCATCAGGTCCTTTTGGGGTATCCAGTCTATAAGTTCCGCCTGGTGGAATAGAGATGTGGATATCCGTTTAGCCAAGGCGGAGATGCGCTGGATCTATAAATTGGGAACACTGATGCCACATTGCCTGAACAGCGACTTTGAGCTAAAATGGTTTTTGTAATTTTTTTGTTATGATTTGGTTTAAAAAAAAAATCTTTTTATCACCACTGATGAGCCTCTTCTATGTCTCTCCTATATTTTTATATTGTAATGTTGTGTATCTTTTTCTATTAATTCTGTATTCATCTGGAGTATTGTTGTTTGTATATGCACTTTCTTATTAACTTTTATCTGTTTAACATTCATAATCCCTGTTGAGAATTGGCTGCCGGCGGGCAATGGAACACAAATAGGAAGACTTCTTCAGTTGCATGTGGAACGCACACACATCGTTTCCGGTTACGCACTTCCTGGGGGCTGCCGGCGGGCACTGGAACGCAAACAGGAAGAGCCTAGCCGCATGTGGAACGCACATGCGTCATTTCCGGTTATGTACTTCCTGATACATTGGCAACGGCCGTGGCAGTAACAGAGGAGTACAATTTACGATTGAATACACTGGGTATAAAGAGGGGATCTCGGCATTAGTCTCCTATGCTTCTGAGGAAGGACAACTGTGTCCGAAAATGCATTTAAGCAGCGGAGATTCGTCACTTCTGGATCCACCTGAGGCAGTACCATTAGTGTCCATAAGGATTTGGTGGTACCTTCCCTAGTTTCCGGGACTGTGGAGGGACCCTTGGCTTTGAATATCTGGCACTTTGGACTATATGGTGCTCCAGATGGGGATTATTCAGCTTGGTGATATGCCTTATTTGTTTTTACTTACGTGAGCACATTTGTCTATAAAATATATATCTATAAGCAAAACGATATTACACTATATGTTGCGTTTGTTCAAGTTTTAGCAATAAAGAAGATTGGCTGAGACTGAAGATATTTTCCCCATGTGGGCGATATGCAAATAGTCCATTTGTTCAATTGTGAGTGGGACCAATAAATATATCCTGTATTTCACCTAGCCTATCATATTGCACTATTGTGTGTCTCTCTTCTGATTTTCAGATATTGGAACTCTAAAAATTTAAGGCTAATTCCTGCTCACGTGTAAGCAGTGTATATGTTTAGATTTAATAGTAGCGCCGTGTGATATCACTTTCTTTTCTGTAGAAGAAAGAACTCACCCTGTGAATCCCATAGACCTAAAAGAAAAAAAAGTTAATGAAGGTAAGTTTTACCATAACTCTTATTTTATTCTTTGGGGTCCATGGTTATTCACAGGGACATAGGGGTTGTCCCAAAGCAGTTAAACCACAGGGTGGTGATGCTCCTGAGCTGAGAGGAGTACCCGACATCCGAATTAAGCATCCTGAGAAGCGTATGTGTCGAATTCATAGACCCTTAGGAAGGTGTGCACTGAAGACCATGTGGACGCCTTGCAGAGCTGTTCTGCAGATGCCCCAGGGTGAGCTGCCCACGGAGGCCCAACAGACCTCATGGAATGAGTCGAAACTGTGTCCGGGACAGGGAGTTCTGCCTGTTGGTAAGCATGTGAGATGGTCGCACTGAGCCATCTGTCCAGAATTTGATTACTGGTTGGCCATCCTCTTTTGTGGAAGCCATACAGGATGAAGAGCGAGTCCGTTTTCCTGACAGAGACCGTTCACTGTACATAAATCCGTAAAGCTCAAACCACATCCAGTGAGGCCTAACTGGAGGAAAGGACCGGAGAGATGAAAGCCGGAACCACAATTTCTTCCTTAACATGAAAACTGGAGACTACCTTTGGGGGTAGCCAGGTCTGGTTCGGAGGACCGCCCTATCCTGTTGAAAGATCAGGAACGGGGACTTGCATGAAAGTGCACCTAAGTCAGACACTCTCCTGGCCAATGCGATTGTGAGAAGAAATATTGTCTTTGCGGTAAGCCATTTAAGGTCTACCGAGTTCAGAGGTTCATAAGGGGATTTCTGGAGTTACCTAAGGACTATAGACAGGTCCCAAGGGGCAACCGGAGGGACAAACTGAGATTGTAATCAGAGTACACCTTGCAGAAAGGTTCGAATGTCAGGGAGCGTAGCAAAACTATTTTTTAAACCATATGGATAGGGTTGACACCTGCAACTTAAGGGAAGCCAGCCTCAAACCTAGGTCCAATCTGGCTTGAAGAAAAACAAGGATCCTGGATACCCTAAAAGTATGAGGTTCATATTGCCTAGGAGCACACCACTAAAAGTTTTCTGGTTTTAAGCATTGTTTGTACCACTGGGTGATAAAATCCTTTGGCTCTCAAGAGCCACGCCATCAAAGACGGATGATCCAAGTCTGGATGTAGACAGGGACCCTGAGACAGCAGATCCTGCCATTGAGAAAGTGGCAGAGGGTCGTCTATGGAGAGACTGAGGACGTTTGCGTACCAATGAAGTATGGGCCACGCTGGGGCAATGACTACTTATTTTTGTTCCCCCTGTCCTGTTTGAACTTTTGTAGCACCCGCGGAAGGCCACTGGGTGGAACAGATATGCCAGGATGAACTTCCAGGTCACTGACAGAGTGTCCACAAAGGCTGCTTCTGTGTCCCTCATGTAGGAGCCGTACACCGGCAGTTTTTTGTTGTAACTGGAAGCCATGAGGTCTAACTCTGGAAGATCATATTTATCCACTGGAAGTTGGAACACCTGTTGATGTAAGGCCCACTCTCCAGAATGTATGTCATGGCGACTGAGGAAGTCTGCCTCCCAATTTAGGACTCCCGGGATGAAGACTGCTGATATTGCTCAGAGATGGCGTTCTGCTCAACAAAGGATCTGTGCCACCTTGTGCATTGTCCTGCAACTACGGGTTCCTCCCTGGTGGTTTATGTAAGCCACAGCTGTGGCGTTGTCTGGCTGGACCTGTACCGGTTTGCCCAGAAAGAAAGGTTTGGCTTCCTCGAGGGCCCCGAGGATTGCCCATAGTTCCAGCACATTGATTGGCAATAGACTCTGACTGGGTCCACCATACCTAGCAGTAGTGGTGACACGTTACTGCCTCCCAACTGTGGAGGCTGGCATCCGTTGTCAGGATTACCCAGTCTGATATTCAGAACAGATGGCCTTTGTCCAGGTGGGCTGTGTGCAGAAACCAGGTTAGAGAAAGCCTAACTTCTGGGGAGAGAATCGTTTGTATTTTGAGCTGAGGTTATCCATTCCATCTGGACAAGATTTGCAGCTGAAGGGGCCTGGTGTGGAATTGGGCGTATTCCACCATATTGAAGGCAGAGACCATGGATCCCTAAACCTGCATCTCCGAGTGTATGGAGACTTAGCGATTGGCTAATAGCCAGTGTACACGCGCCTGCAATGTCACTCTCGTTTCTGGAGGAAGAAAGATTAGCTGACATTACGAATCCAACAGGGCTCTGAGCTGCATCATTTAGTAAGATGGAATTAAGGGAAATTTTTTCTTGTTGACAATCCATCCGTGACTTTGTAGGAACTGGACAGTTATCTGTAAATGAGTGCACAGGGTGTCCATTTCCATAGAGGTGCACATTACCTGTCCCCTGCTGTGATCCCCGGGTAGCCATGATGGCTTGCTAGCAGAGTCGTCTCCGGCGTCAGCCGAGATCACCAGTCCAGTTACTGGTGTTGCAGCACCGGGCGGGGAGTTGTAGGCGCAGCAGTGCTGGTGTGTGATCGTGGGAGCAATGTCGCGCAGCGTTACCCCTGCGCGGTACCTCATTGTAGATCTGAAGTCTTCTGCAGCCTGTGAAGTCTTCTTGCTTCTTATACTTATTCTATCTTCCGGCTTTGTGAGGACGGCGGCGTGGCTCCGGGACGAACAGCGAGGACGACACCTGTGTTTCCGACCCTCTGGAGCTAATGGTGTCCAGTAGCCTAAGAAGCAGAGCCCGTCAGTTAAGTAGGTCTGCTTCTCTCCCCGCAGTCCCACGATGCAGGGAGCCTGTTGCCAGCAGTGCTCCCTGAAAATAACAAACCTAAGAAAAGCTTTTCAGAGAAACTCAGGAGAGCTCCCCTGCAGTGCATCCAGTCTCCTCTGGGCACACAATCTAACTGAGGTCTGGAGGAGGGGCATAGAGGGAGGAGCCAGTGCACACCCATTCTAAAGCTTTACAGTGCCCATGTCTCCTGCGGAGCCATCTATACCCCATGGTCCTTACAGAGTCCCCAGCATCCTCTAGGACGTAAGAGAAATAAAGCTTAAGGCTGCTTTAAGCAGCCCCTGTCTAACTGTGCATCCGGCTCCAGACCGAAACTGACGTCCCTTGGCCAAGGGGGCGGGGTATAGGGAGGAAGGACCAGAGCATCCTGGGAGCTTAAAAGCTTTGAATGTCTGGTGCCCGGATCCTCTCCACAGCCCTACACCCAACATCCCTGTGAATAACCATTGACACTGAAGAAGAAAAAGAGAACTGGTTGAAGATCCTATGGTAAATGTGTGCCCCAAAATTACATCTCTCACCCACAAAGGGGACCTTTAAGTGATAGTATACCAATAAGAATGAAGATGTGTTTAATTTACTGGATATCGGGATCCTGGCAGTCAGGATACCAACGCCGGAATCTTGACAGCCGGAATCCCGACACAACAGGGATATTCCCACGCCACTCATAGAATGGGAATAGATCTTGTGGTGAGTACGGCGAGGCCGCAGCGAATCGAGCGCAGCGAGCCTGCAAGGGGACTCAGAGCTTGCCCACGGCCAGCATTCTGGTGGATGGGATGCCGCAGTCAGGATATTGAGAGCTGGCATCCCGTCCGCCGGTCATCCATACCAATCCCAAGGAGAGTATGCAGCAAAAGGGTAGTCTGCACTGACCAACCTGATGATTTTGAGCATTGTGACTCTAATTTTGAATACATTTGAAATAAATACCTACATTCACTGAATACTACGTTTCATCATAATTTCCACCGCACATATACAAAAGGAACTGCACACTGAACGGTACACGCCACTCACCAACTCTTCTCATCCTTTCCCTCCACTCCACCCTGAGTTGCACTTACCATCCCGTATTATTGACAAAAATAGGAGGCTGGATACCTTTAGGTATGGCTGCACCAATACCCGCCCTATAAAATCGTCAGTGAAGTCCTTCACCCTACAGTCTAATAAATAATGTATCATACATTGCCAACTAATATAGTGCATGTGACACCACACACCCTCACACTCCCCTCCATACTATCAGCTGCTTTATTTACATTGTTTTCCTTTTTATATTTTTAACCAGGAATAACTTGGAAAAAAACAACAAAGGGTCATCTTCTTTGGCAATTATAGCTTTTATTTTAATTTGCAGAGACTGTGGGCCTAATTCAGGCCTGATCGCTGCTGTGTGTTTTCACACAACAGGCGATTATCTATAGACTGCGCCTGCGAATGCACCGCAATGCGCACGTGCGTTGCCAAATAGGCGTCGACAAACAGCGTCAGGCTGATGTGAAAATTTCTATTGCACGGGCGTTCGCAAGGTGATTGAGAGGAAGAGGTCGTTTGTGGGTGGTAACTGACTGTTTACGGGATGTGTCCGGAAAAACAGAGACGTTCCCAAGCGTTTTTAGGAAGGGTGTGTGACGTCAGCTCCGGCCCCGGTCAGCCTGTTCTCATCGCACTGTGGGAGTAAGTCCTGGGCTGGGCACAGGCTGCACACACTGGTAAAATCATTTAATGGCGAGTGAGGTGCGAACAGAATTGCAGCTGTCTGCTGACTGGGGGATATTTTTAGCACGGTGTACACATGCGATCGCACACTTGCACAGGCGAATATACACTCCCCTTGGGCGGCGACAATCTGATCGCAGGACATCAAATTTAGCAGCACAACGATAAGGTCTGAGTTACCCCCTATGTCAGGCCCAAACATACATTGTTCTTTTTTAATCCACTTATTCAGAGTAAAAGCATATTTACAAAATCAAATTAAACTGAATCTAAGAAAACAACATTCTATTAGTCACATGCAAGCAGTACACAAAAAATGAGACATTATAATACATAGGCAGCAATGTACTGTAACTTGCACACGTGGAACGCTAAAAATATTTAAATGGAGCATAGTCCAACATGTAGTTTAATGATTCTTTTATCGATAGAGCTAAAGCAATAACTTATTACTAGGAACTGCACACTGAGGGGATCACAATACAAATAACAATGACATGAAATAGAAGGTAAAGATGACCCTGCCTTACATAGTTTACAATCTAAAGGTGCCCACACACTAGACGATATTATGAGCGATTTGGCCATTTCCGATGGATCGGAAACTACAAATCATTCATAATAGTGCAGATCGTTCAGGGTCTGTGAATAATAACGATCATGATGCACGGTCCAGCTGGTCGTTGGTGGGATCTTCTGATCTTCCGTGCTGCAGGGAAGATCTGAAGCTATCGTCAACTACAGCATGCTCCTAGATGTAGCCGCTCCCAAATCTTAAGATATATCTTATGTGCATTGTACTATAGCCCTCATTCCGGGTTGTTCGCTCGTTAGCTGCTTTTAGCAGCATTGCACACGCTAGGCCGCCGCCCTCTGGGAGTGTATCTTAGCTTTGCAGAATAGCGAACGAAAGATTCGCAGAATAGCGAATAGAAAATTCTTAGCAGTTTCTGAGTAGCTCCGGACTTACTCACAAATAGCGATCAGCTCAGGACGTTTCGTTCCTGGTTTGACGTCACACACATGCCCAGCGTTCAGCCAGCCACTCCCCCGTTTCTCCAGACACTCCCGCGTTTTTCCCTGACACGCCTGCATTTTTCAGCACACTCCTAGAAAACTGCATGTTTCCACCCAGAAACACCCACTTCCTGTCAATCACACTCCGATCACTTCAACAATGAAAATTCTTCGTTCGAACGTGAGTAAATCTACTAAGTTTTGTGCTAAAATACTTAGCGCATGTGCGCTGCGTACCATGCGCATTTTTGCCTTAATCGCTCCGTTGCGAAAATCGTCAACGAGCGAACAACTTGGAATGACCCCCTATATCATTTGTCCAGGACTGCCAAGGAGCTGCTGGAGAGTTCAAGGGAAATCGTTAACGAGAATGCATCGTTAACAGGTCGTGTATGGGCACCTTAAGAGGTGGGGGAAACACTTGATATGTAAGAAAGCAGAACAACAATTGTGGCTGTTGGTGGAAATAGTGGTCACTGATAGAAGCGCTGTGCTAGCTCCTGGCACTGGGCAGCTGAAAACCAGAAACGAGCTAGATCTGGGCAGTTGCTGTACATCTCCGCACACGGCTGTGAGACAGAAGTTAGATAGAATCCATAACTAAGTGTTGTGGTAATTTAAAAATGTAAAGACACTGATTACACTTATGTTTCTAAATAAGTGAAATTATTCCTTTGATCTTGAAAGATTTTGTTTTACCTTAATAATCCGTACTTGGCCAAAGACTTTGGAGACAACCCTACTACAACAGACATGCTCTCCCCAATTATGATAAAGAACCCCCCCGGGAAACATGCCTTCTGTATTACAGCTGGTAGTTGGAAACATTTATACCTCAACTGGCAGCCATCGGTTCCCTGTGCCCCATGCCAGCTCAACCTTGTCAAATTTAAACTGTCCAACATGTAAAATAAATTATTTATCAAGTTACACTACAGACTTACTTTTCTGTACTCGTAAGGCGTCACATTTAAAAATATACCCCAAAGCCTGATCTCTGCTACCGATGAAGAAGTGTAATATTCAGTCCTTATACCAGGGGTGGGGAGGGGGGAAACCTTTTTTTCTGCCTAGGGCCATTTGGATATTTATAACATCATTTGTGGGCCATACAAAAATTATCAGCTATATTTGGTCAAACATTTAATTAACTCACCCTTAATGTGATGGCTGGAGCTGCATAAACAAAACAATGGCCGGCGCTCCAAAGAGCGCTTAATAATGAAATCACATCACAGCATGTCGCTAGTTGGCAGACATACATACATACATACATCTGTACATACATACACATACAGTAGCATATACACACAACATACTTGCAAACACACAGAGTACATACATACTGATAACGCCACTAACTCTAAACTACAAACCTTACTTATAACAGAGAGAATTGAAATAATTTCATACAAATACAGATTTGAAAATTAATGGCAATGCGTTTACTTAGACAGCTTTATATATAAATATATATCTATATATACATATATCCATGAAGAAGGGGAGCACGCACCAGACTTCTTAAACGGTAGATCCTTTATTCAGAACATGGGATAAAAAAATCACATCAACATTTTGGTCCTGTATTGGACCTTTGTCAAGAAACTAACACAGTGCAGTGGACAGACATATATACCCCCACAGGTACCACCCACCAATCAAGTGCGAACCACCCACAGATATTCAATAGTCATATTAGACATGCTCACACCAATGCCATGACAAATAAACTAATCTGAAGAAAACAGTAAATCACTAACAATATGATGTGTAAACCGTTGGATCTCAAAATAGCTCAATCACGATAGTAATAAACATGAGGAAGCGGCGTGTGTTCCGGAAGTGTCGCGGGTTACACACAGGCAAAGGAAATGTAGCAGGGATCATTCATGATATCTCGAGCCATACCCAACTCATGAATGATCATAAAACGGAACAAAGATGCCCAGGGCCATGCGCCAATAAGTAGCGCCGCACTGAGCTCACGATCCGTAATAGTGAGTTAACTTCCTGTACCTGAAACCCAAAACGTCACTTCCGGTACGGAAGTGCTAGAATAAACAACATAAATCAAAACCTGATATAACATAAACTATTGGGGATATAGTGGGCAATGATAGCCCAAAGGTATTAATCATAATAACATAACTGCACTCCAATGTCAGGTAATAAACATGACCTCATCTCATCATCTTAAGTGTTAATATAGAGATAATTATGCACCACAGAGAGATCTCAGCTTCTTCTAACAGCTTATATGCAATCAAGTGTTCATGCTGAGCCAAAGCCAGCTAATGAGGCATGCGTCTTCATCAGAAGTTGGTATAGTAAAATAAACATCATAATGTCCATGATTCATGTAAAGTAGCCCAACACATTCTATCCTGTGAAAAAAAGTCATAATTAATAAAGCCACAGCCTACTATATAGAAAGAACCAGATCGCAAAAAAAAAAAAAAAAAGAAGAAAATAAAAAATACATTCCGTCTCAGGGATTAACCCAAGAATATGCCATAATGTATGGCATCATTGAGGCCACGCGGTCGTATAGTATCGAGATGAAAAATCCATGAGGCCTCCTTTTTAAGTAGCATTTTTGCAGTCTCCACCCCTCCTTGGTAGGTCCACTTTGTCTATAATCGTTTTATGATCATTCATGAGTCCTGTATGGCTCGAAATATCATGAATGATCACTGCTACATTTTCTTTGCCTGTATGTAACCCGCGACACGTGACCGGATATGCAGTTCACGGACCGGAAGTAGCACGGGCGCTGGAACGCATGCCGCTTCCTCATGTTTATTACCATAGTTTATTTGTCATGGCATTGGTGTGAGCATGTCTAATATGACTATTGAATATCTGTGGGTGGTTCTCACTTGATTGGTGGGTGGTACATGTGGGAGTATATATGTCTGTCCACTGCACTGTGTTAGTATCTTGACAAAGGTCCAATACAGGACCAAAACGTCAATGTGATTTTTTATCCCATGTTCTGAATAAAGGACCTACCGTTTTAAGGGGATCAGTACTAAATGCCGCCGGTCGGAATCCCGGCGGTCGAAATCCCGATGCCGGAATCCCGACCACACAATCCCGACAGGGGTGGCGAGCGGAACGCTTCGCTCGCCACGCTGCGGGCATGGTGCCTCGCTACGCTCGGCACACTATTATATTCTCCCTCTATGGGTGTCGTGGACACCCACGGAGGGAGAATATGTCGGGATTGTGGCGGTCGGGATTCCGGCGTCGGTATTTCGACCGCCGGGATTCCGGCCGGCGGCATCTTGACCGCATCCCGTTTTAAGAAGTCTGGTGAGTGCTCCCCTTCTTCATGGCTATATTGGAAGAATAACCGGTTGGTTGTTTTTCATTTGGAATGCACCCCAGCATAGAATTGGCAAACGTGAGTGTGGATCACATGGACTGTTTGTATTTATTTGCATGACTTGATACAAATATGGTCCGGCACCCGTGAATTTTTTATAACTCTTTTGCTTAAAGAATAGTTTACGTGCAACATATGAATATATTGCTTTGGTAATGTGGACAGACTGACCCCTGGGGTCTATGAGACAAGTGAAGTAGTTTATCTCATTTTTTCTGTTTTTTTCTTTGCATATAGACTTTTTACTCTTTTGTATTTTTGCTAATTTTTCTTTTTTTTTTGCTTTTGCATTACTATTTACTTTTTTGAACAACCCAGTTCTGTGGTAGTTGACTTGACTTATTGATGTGATTGCTACCGATTGCTATTATACTAATGGAGATTCTTGTATCCACTGAATTATTGTTTGCAGCTGAACATGATTTATTAGCTTTAACAGATGATGACGCTGGACGTGTCCTGAGTTCAGTGATTTTGAACTTCCTGCTGAAAATGTAATAGACACGTATCATAAACTGGTTAACTTGGAGAAAAGAGAAGTGGACCTCCTGCTGCATGGTCAATTTTTATCTGATTATTTCCATAAAAAACAAATCCCCCGGGGCTTTCGTTTGAGAAATATATCCACGATTGGGAGGAGCAATCCGACCTTTTGCAGCAGGTGGTGTTCAGTTCTCAATAAATGCTTGTTTGATTTATTACTCCTTGTTATAGAAGAGGTTGGAGCAGATTTGAAGAAAACTAGAAACGAGATTGCCCAGTTTCGTCCAGGTGCGGTAGAGGCACTACAGTCGGACAATTCACAGCAGTGGATGACCAAACTCAAGCAACAGATTGATAAATATCGGAAGGAGCTGGTACCTTTCAAGAGAATTAAACTTGAGAAAGTAGACAGGGATTATAAGGAACACAGGGTCTATCGGTGGCTCACTGGCAGCAACACCTCTATACCATTCAGATTTAGAAACCCTAGACAGAGGTTTAATCATTCTCAATTTGACAGCTATTCATCTTCAGAACGTGACTCATCTGATTCACAAACAGTTACTAGACCACCACTTCCTCGGGCCAATACACGATCACAATTGGGTGATTTAGCTTTAAACGCAGAAGGCCCCACCTCCAGCAGGGCAACTACAAAAGAAAAAAAGAAACAAAACAAGGCCCAAAAGAGTCTATAATTAACCTTTCCTCACATATATGTTAACCGAGCCTGAAACTAGCCTTTTATCTAAAGGTCTTAGTTTCATCCCTACACCAAGAGTCAACAAATTTGGTTGGTCTATTGATAAATACAAGCTGGGACGGAAACTCAGACTTGCTGAAAAGTTTGATCAAAATCACTGTACAACTAACATTATGAATCCATTTAAGAAAAAGAGCACCAATGACCCTGTTTCCTATAATCCCAGCATTAAAACCTTCACCAGGATGCTTGATGTTTAGATTAGGGAATCTCTTGGAAAACAAGGGAGGGTTAGACATAATCTTACGCCTTTAGAGAAACAAACATTAAAAGATCTTAAGGAAAATCGAGCTGTTACAATCAGATCAGCTGACAAGGGTGGGGCGGTGGTGGTCTTGAACACCTCTGACTACCACACTAAGGCTTTAAGACAATTAGCTGATATTGGGACCTACAGGCTGCTCGACAGTGATCCGGTTTTGGGTTTTAAATCCCGCTTGGATACTATACTTGATTTTGCTTTGAGCAACAACTGGATTGATGAAGACACTATGGGTTTTCTTAAAACAGAGTACCCAATTTGCCCAATTATGTATCTTTTACCCAACGTCCATAAGACTCTTGATAAACCCCCTGGTAGGCCTATAATTTCGGCTCGTAATTCTCTATTTTCGCCAGGGGCACAATATTTGGACAAATTTTTGCAACCCTGTGTCAGATCAACCAAAAGTTACCTCCAAGACACGGGTCACTTTTTCGAATTATTAGACTCATTGCCGTATATGCCTGACAGCCTGTTGGTTACCATCATGGATGTTACCTCGCTTTATACAGTCATCCCACATGATGCTGGTATCGGCACTGTGAGACGGGTGTTGATCAAGCATCATGTGGGCCCTCCCCCCATTGAATTTTTGATTGATTTGCTTGAGCTAATTCTTACCTGTAATTACTTCCGGTACGGTGTGCGGTACTATCTCCAGACAGCGGGTACTGCCATGGGCAGTAATATAGCACCCTCATATGCTAACTTATTTATGGATGCCTATGAGACTGAAAATCTTGCCCCGCTGTTTGGAGACAGTATCGTTTTCTACTGGAGGTTTATTGACGACATTTTCTTGCTGTGGAGGGGAACTGAACAATCTTTACAATTGATGGTACGAGATTTGTACACCTTGGAATCTCCAATTAGATTTACGATGCAGTGTAATAGTCAGACTATTTCTTTTTTGGATGTTAGGGTCTTTGCCACAGAACTGGGTTATGGCTACAGACTACACAGGAAGGATACAGATCGCAACACTGTATTACATTTTGATAGTTACCATCCAGGATCACTCAAGCAGAATTTGCCCATCTCTCAATTTTTGCGAAATAATTCGGATTCTACAAGAGCACAGAGACAACTTGAAGAGATGAAACAGAGGTTCTCCACACGCGGCTATGACAACCGGACCATTAATAGATGTCTAAATAAAGCCAAGGACATATTTGAAAGGGGTAACCACTCCAGCCAGAAGAATGAAAACCCTTTTGTAGTCACGACTACGTTTGACGGTGCCGGACCCACCATACGTAGAGCCATACACAAAACGTGGCCTATTATCAGGTCTGATCCATCTTTGGCAAAGAAGTTACAAAAAAAAACATTAGTGAGTTTCCGGCATGCACATAATTTGAACAATTTACTGATGTTACCGGATAGGACTCCAAGTCAATCTACCACAACATGGTTAAATCCTAATAAAACAAGATGGTATCGGTGCATAAACTGTACAACATGTAGAAGTATGATGGCTGGTGAGTTTTTCCATCACCCTCACACTGGCAAAAAAAATCTACATACGCAAAAGAGTCACTTGCACCTCGGATTTCGTTATCTACATCCTAACATGTCCATGTTCACTTGTGTATGTCGGCAAGACAATATGTCCATTCTGTGACAGAATGGCGAATCACCAACTATTAGGTCGGCACTAGTTGATGGCACGTCGGACAAACCTGTGGCCAGACACTTTGTTGAGGCCAGACATTCACTGGCTTCATTGAGGTGTATGATTATAGACAAAGTGGACCTACCAAGGAGGGGTGGAGACCGTGCAAAAATGCTACTTAAAAGGGAGGCCTCGTGGATTTTTCATCTCGATACTATACGACTGTGTGGCCTTAATGATGCCATACATTATGGCATATTCTTGGGTTAATCCCTGAGACGGAATGTATTTTTTCTTTTCATTTTTTTTTTCTTCTTTTCTTTTTCTTTGCGATCTGGTTCTTTCTATATAGTAGTCTGTGGCTTTATTAATTATGACTTTTTTTTCACAGGATAGAATGTGTTGGACTACTTCACATGAATCATGGACATTATGTTTATTTTACTATACCAACTTCTGATGAAGACGCATGCCTCATTAGCTGGCTTTGGCTCAGCATGAACACTTGATTGCATATAAGCTGTTAGAAGAAGCTGAGATCTCTCTGTGGTGCATAATTATCTCTATATTAACACTTAAGATGATGAGATGAGGTCATGTTTATTACCTGACATTGGAGTGCAGTTATGTTATTATGATTAATACCTTTGGGCTATCATTGCCCACTATATCCCCAATAGTTTATGTTATATCAGGTTTTGATTTATGTGGTTTATTCTAGCACTTCCGTACCGGAAGTGACGTTTTGGGTTTCAGGTACAGGAAGTTAACTCACTATTACGGATCGGTGAGCTCAGTGCGGCGCTAATTATTGGCGCATGGCCCTGAGCATCTTTGTTCCGTTTTATGATCATTCATGAGTTGGGTATGGCTCGAGATATCATGAATGATCACTGCTACATTTCATTTGCCTGTGTGTAACCCGCGACACTTCCGGGACACGTGACTGGATATGCGGTTCACGGACTGGAAGTAGCGCGGGCGCTGGAACGCACGCCGCTTCCTCATGTTTATTACCACCGTGATTGAGCTATTTTGAGATCCAACGGTTTACATATCATATTGTTAGTGATTTACTGTTTTCTTCAGGTTAGTTTATTTGTCATGGCATTGGTGTGAGCATGTCTAATATGACTATTGAATATCTGTGGGTGGTTCACACTTGATTGGTGGGTGGTACCTGTGGGGGTATATATGTCTGTCCACTGCACTGTGTTAGTTTCTTGACAAAGGTCCAATACAGGACCAAAACGTCAATGTGAAATTTTATCCCATGTTCTGAATAAAGGATCTACCGTTTTAAGAAGTCTGGTGAGTGCTCCCCTTCTTCATGGATATATTGGAAGAATAACCGGTTGGTTGTTTTTCATTTGGAATGCACCCCAGCATAGAATTGGCAAACGTGAGTGTGGATCACATGGACTGTGTGTATGTATGTGTATATATATATATATATATATATATATATTGCTATGCAGGCTTATATAAAAAAATTAAATAGGTTAGAAAACAGCAATAGCGAATACTTGTAAATGAAATTTGTGACAACAGGTACAGAATAACAGGATAGCAGTCAGCCAATACTTCATATATACTGTTAATGCTAATTATTTTGTCTATGATAAGAATTGGGGAGTGTCCATTGCGATGATATTCAGCATATAGAATTTATTATCAAAGAAGAAGCCACGCCTATTATTCTGTGCAAAAAAGCGTGACCCAAGACAGAATTCATCAATGAACCTGTGCCTTTAGGGCATTCAGGTGTACATATATATAGTACATAATTATACAATAATTCATAACTGATTAATAGGGCGTACATATAGATAACATGGGGAACATGGATTGGTTGATGGCCGGAAGTGCCAAATATGGTCAGATGAGCTAATTGCAATGGGCGATCATCTCCAGAGGATGGCAGACTGGTTCCATGAATCCTGGATCTCCTATGCACATCAATTGGGCTCCTCATTAGGCCTCGTCAGCATAAGGGTCATTCTTGTTCACAATGGCATGTTGTTTGTCCAAAGGAAAGGTCCATCAGATATTCATTATCATGTCCTCTTTTTCCTGACATAAAACCTCATAAAATGTCCTCCCGATCTCGATCCCTCACCAGACTTTTACTACCCTCCAATCTTCTTTGTAAATTTATTTGGAACCACAAGAAACCCAGAATACGACGAAATATTTTAGCTAAAAATTCTCGGAATAGCGGTCTAAGCCTTCCCATCCTCCGGCGATATTACGACGCAAATAGGTTGAGCCAAATGATTGCCTGGCATGTCTCAAAACACACTAAACGGTAGGTTGACCTGGAAAGTGATCTCCTGGGAATCCCATCGATTTCATACTTACCTTGGCTCTCTAGCAGGCAATGCCGACAACCTCACCACCCTTCACCCACAATAGAATTGACACTTAGCCATTGGCAGAATTTTAACAAAAAACTAAAACTTTCCACTCATCCCTCCCCTCTGACCCCCATCTGGTATAACTCAGCATTTCCCCCGGGGCTCTCCCACCAAATGGCCCACCCTTGGATTTCTGCAGGCGTCACCAGAATTCACCACTTCACAGGGACACACACCATTAGATCATTTTCTGATTTACAAAACACATACAATTTACCCAACTCTCTGTTTTACCAATATCTTCAAATCCGTCACTTTTTTTCTTCTCTTCGTCTACCATTCCCATTGCCGGTTCCCTCCCCTCTCGAGAGATTCTGCATATATAACTCAACTGATAGGGACGCTATTTCTCTACTCTACAAATCCATCCTCATCCCTGAATATCCCCCTTGAGCCGCACGAGCTAGCATGGGAGGCTGATCTCGGGCAAAACTTCGATGAGGAGGGGTGGAGCGCAATTCGTTCCGCGATCTCACACCGCTCCATCAGCGTAGCAAATCGCGAAAACTCGTACAAAATATACACAAGATGGTACTTGGTTCCGGATCGGCTACACAGGATTTACCCGGATACCTCCGACCTTTGCTGGAGGAACTGCGGCCAGGTGGGCACATTTTATAACATTTGGTGGACCTGTCCGGTAATCGTTAAGTATTGGGCGATGGTCCGCACGCTCTCCTCTCAACTAATCGATTTACCCGCACCTCTCACCGGCTAACCTTCTTCTCTGCGCTCCGCCCGACGCTATTTCTAAGGATTCAAAGAAATTGATCCTCTTCATCTCTTGCGCAGATAAATTTCAAATAGCACGTAACTGGAAGAGCCCTGAAGCTCCCAGTCGTCAGGCGCTAATAAACAGAATCTGGTTTGTCGCAAACATGGAATATATTACTAGCCTCCAACGCAACTCAGTGCAAAAATTCCACTCCATCTGGCTTCCCTGGTCTTGATACCATGACCCTCCCCTTCCAATCTATAACTTTTTCCCTCCCCCAAATCCCCTCCCCCCCTTTTTCCTCTTCTTCCCCCCCTTATTTCCTCCATACTTAACAGACCCCCAACCCAGAGGACCTCTTCTTCTTTTCCTCCTTTCTCCACCTCTTGATTTCTCTCTCCAATTCTCTTCCCATCTGCTTGACCTTTCTACATTTCCACATACTTATTGATTCCATTTTAGCTCGTAACATCACGAGCTTGAGTTTCTCCCCGATGTTGTCTCTCTTTTCTCTAAATCTGTCTTACTACTCCCACTCTCATTCTCCAGATATAACATTATTGTATTATTAAGTCTTATCCTTCTACTGTCTTTTTTCTTTCTTTTGGAGAAATTTGACGTATATATTCTAATACTGGCTTCCTAGCCACAGGAATACTGATTGTATCACTGTTATTTTCTCATTTGCTGTTCCGTATGTTTCTCCCTTTCAATAAAAAACGACATGATTGAAAAAACCTCATAAAATGTCATTAGGTTCTGTATATCTAAATACAACGGTCTCTACTGATAGATACGAACTCTTACAGGCCCTACACATTGGCCGATCCGCCACCGAGCTGCCCGACGGCGGATACAGCCGACCCGACGGCGGGGGGGGGGGGGCAGTGACGGGGGGAGTGAAGTTTCTTCACGCCCCCCGTCACCCGGCTGCATTGAAGTGCAGGCAAATATGGACGAGATCGTCCATATTGGCCTGCATGTACAGCCGACGGGGGACCAGCGATGAACGAGCGCGGGGCCGCGCATCGTTCATCGCTGGAGCCTCCACACTCAAAGATATGAATGGTATCTCGTTCATTTATGAACGAGATCGTTCATATCTTTGGCTGATGTCGGCCAGTGTGTAGGGCCCTTTAGTCAGATGATGGAACAAAGGTTGACAGAAAACTTCTCTTCAGGAGAATTTAACTCTATTATGGAAATTAAGATGATAGTTACAGATGCTAAAAGCTGTTTTAAAAGCACAATTTCTGAGGCAATACAGATTTATATTTGATTTTCCTTCATCATTCCTGACTTTTGTTTAATCTCTAAACACAACATATAATAAATCAAATATTCATCATATTCAAATTATTTTCCCCAGATGAGTGTAGTAGTGTGAGATATGTGATAGGAAAACCCGTTCTCTGGATGCAATCGCTGGCACTAGTCCACTGAGTATCGATGCGAAAAGTCTCAACCCTCCAGAAAACTTGGACAGATAAGGGAAATGGAAGAGATAGCGACAGAATGGTTTTTTGTTTCTTCAACCCAGCTGTAGGTTGAGGCTTCTCCTTCTTGCTGTGAATACGTGCGTAGAGCAGTAGCGTGTAAGCGCTTATTAAGTGTATATTTCTGATAATCCTGCTATTTGTAATAATATTGCTATATTGTTATGTGTGGGCTACTGCAGTGTAGGTAACTGGGGTCATTACCATAAGCTTGGTTCGTGGTTTCCTTTGGGGCTTTGAGTATTTTGCCACATGAGCGTCCAAGGACGGCAGGCATTTGATTGTTACGTAAATTATAAAGATTATAAGAATTATTATAACAGTGTAAGATATGGTAAAGGCATTTTGAAATTCCGGCTCCCATCCATCCAAAGGGGTTCCAATCAGCCGATTGGGTCATATGCTCTTGTATATCCTGAAACAACTTAACCTTTTGTTCAATGGGATTGTAATTTTCTGAGATGTTAAAACAACACATTCCTTTAAATTGTTCACAACCACTTCCTGCTTTAAGTAACAGGTAGATAATGGCTACCCTATTTTGAATCATACCTTCTCTTACTTCTCTGAGTTCTTCATTTATAAGAGCTATAGCTGTGCTGGTGGCATTTATGGTTTTAGCCAACCCACTCTTGTGTTGTACAGGCTAAGTCCTGGGACTCCTATAAGTGAAAAGGCTAAAGCTGAGTATTGTGCCTTGCTGAGTAATGGTAAGTCTGATCGACAGTAAGGATCTAAAGACCTTTTGTCCTTACTGTGAGTGTCCAGAGTAGTTATGTTTGCATGAGCCGCTACAAAAGTCTGCCTAAATAACAAATACCTGTGTGATTTGCTGGATAATAAGAATATGCTATATCTCCACATACCAGAAACAAGACCCTGGGCATATACATATCAATTCCAGGGCTGCTTATCTTTATGAGAGAAATACAGTTTGGGGTGACCCCTAAAGATTCATACCGTGGCTTACCAACAACATCCCAACAATTCTTTTCAAACATGATGGGCTAGATTTCTAACTTATACCTGGTAGTATGATATCGCCTGGTTTTATCCTCCGGGTTTGTTGTCCCTAATGTTTCCATTTTAATGTATGCAAAGGTGATATTTTCTCCTGGTAACAATTCTATTTTCTGCATTTCCTCTATTGTTATGGGAATGCATATAAAGCAAGTCTTATAAGCCTCTCCTACATGCTTGGGTGGTATTACACAGAAAGCAATGCTGTGGGTTGCAACAGTGGCCAATTCTACAAAGGTGTTTCTCTCATATACTCTAGCATTTTCTACAGGGCCCACATAAGGATTTTCATTTGTCTTTGGGTTCTCACCCCTTTTTTGTTTCTTCAGGTTCCAATTCCTGATCATGAAGCGTATGATGTGTGTCTGAGTGTTGTGTCTGGTTTTTCTTCACCTTCATAACACCATATTATGCAATCATTCTGAGGGATCCTACCACAGTGAGTACAGATACATCTATACACATTTACCATCTTGTGGCACTCAGTCTGTTCTGGGGGGCCCTGACGGTACGTGCACCTCCATAAAGCAATGGGTCATCATGGCATCAATCTATACATCTTTGCTCAGGGTTTTGTCCGCAATATTTGCAAATACATCTGGCTATTGGGGGTAACTGCTGACATCTGTTTGGATATGTCTCTCTCTCTTTTTTTGTGTCTAGGGGCGTGATGACAGGTACATAACTAGGATAAGGATGTATTACCTCCTCAAAGGTCATCAGAGACATACCCTCTGGGGAAGCCACCTTGTGCACATTGTCAGACTGACCCTGCCCTGTGACCTCAGTCATGCTAGACAGTAAATAGTAAGTCAACAATCCCCCCATCCATATAATTATTCCCAAGCTTATGACAGATACTCCAATCTCGATGGCCCTTCTGGATCTTTTCTTCACCTGGTTGGGGTTTAGCAACACTGACTGTCCCACATCATTTTCAACATACATCTTACCAAACCAGGCCATTTTGTTGTCTCTTAGTCTCTGGTTACTGTGGTTCTCCAAACAGAGCCTGTAAGTTCAATGTTTCTGCAACTTCTTTTTCATCTGATGGGCTTTTCTGGGACTCTTTATTCTTTTCGTCCTCAGTCACTTTCTTGCAGTGCGATGTATGTATCCAAGCTGATTTTTCTGCAACCTTAATTGCCGTGGGCGTGGTCAACAGTACTTGGTATGGTACCTCCCACCTGTCTACAAATGAACCAGAGCGTAAAAAATATCTAACCATGACAAATTCTCCTGGTTTCACATCATGGCATTTCAAGTCACTTTGATTAGCACCTTTAGAGAGAATTAGTCCTTTGTGTATTTGTTTGAATTGTTCATGCAAGTCTAGGACATACTTTGCGGTTAGATCATGTAGAGTGGCTTTCTTCTGGGCCTATCATCAGGTTGGGATGCTTTCCAAATAAAACCTCATAAGGGGACAGACTAAGAGGAGGTTTGGGAGTCACTCTAATGCTGTGCAATACGATGGGTAATGCCTCCACCCAGTTTAGGCTCGTCTCTTCTATGACCTTGGAAAGCTTATTCTTAATGGTATAATTATTTCTCTCCACGAGACCAGCGGCCTGTGGTTTATAAGGGCAGTGGAGTTTGGACTCTATACCCATGATCCTACACATCTCTTGAAAAACTTTACCCGTGAAGTGTGCCTTGATCTGACTCAATGATCTCTGGAATACCATATCTGGATACAAACTTCTGCACTAGCTTTTTTGCTGTAAAGTGTGCTGTGCAAGCTACCGCTGGGTAGGCCTCAGGCCAACCGCTGAAGATGTCAACACAAACAAGTACATATTTGAAATTTCTACAAGGCGGTAATTGGATGAAGTCTATCTGTATTGCCTGGAAAGGTCCTCGGTATGCGGAATGTGGGCAATTGGTGCTGGGACAGTTTTACCTGGGTTCTTCCTTAGACAAATAAGGCATGATTGAGCTTTCTTACCTGCATAGGATGAGAAACCAGGGGCAAACCAGTAGGCCCGGAGGGTCTTTACCATACCTTCCTTCCATAGATGAATAAGCCCATGGGCTGCCTCGGCCAGGCTTGGCAGAATGGCTTTTGGTGCTACTGGTCTTCCTGTAGTGTCCCTCCAGATAACAGAGGAATCCAGACTGCACCCTTTGAGCTTCCACGAGGATATTTCCTGCTTTGAACAAGACTTGTACAAGTGCATTAATTTTTCCAATGTTACAGGTGAAAATATTTGCAAGATGAGACTCCAAATATCTGGCACAAAGCTACTGTTGTTTACTGCCAATGATGCTGCTGCTTTCGCTGTTTCTTCAGCAAAGGCATTTCCTTTAGATACCGGGTCTAAGTGGCTTGTGTGAGCTTGGCATTTGATGACAGCTACTTCTTTTGGTAGCAATACCACTTCCATCAGGTATTTAACTATCTCTGCATGTGAAAATAGGATTTTGGTACCTACCGGTAAATCCTTTTTTCTTAGTCCGTAGAGGATGCTGGGGATTCCAAAAGGACCATGGGGTATAGATGGATCCGCAGGAGCTTGGGCACACTATAAAGACTTAAACTGGGTGTGAACTGGCTCCTCCCTCTATGCCCCTCCTCCAGACCTCAGTTAGAAAACTGTGCCCAGGAGAGATGGACAATTTCGAGGAAAGAATTTATTGTTATAAACACGGTGAGTGTCATACCAGCTCACACCTCCAACACACCGTATAACGTGGCATTCAGTAGAATACCAGCCAACGGCATGAACAAAACACAGCCACATGCTGAGAGAAATATGTAATACAACCTGTGTGTCCACATAACCAAAAATACAACCCCACATGCTATGTCATGAACAACGGTAGCAATCACCAGACAGAGAAGACACACCACCAGGGTGAAACCAAAGGCAATAACTGCAGACACCATACGCACTGGGACGGGCGCCCAGCATCCTCTACGGACTAAGAGAAAAGGATTTACCGGTAGGTACCAAAATCCTATTTTCTCATATGTCCTAGGAGATGCTGGGGATTCCAAAAGGACCATGGGGTTTATACCAAAGCTCCAAAACGGACGGAAGAGTGCGGATGACTCTGCAGCACCGAATGAGCAAAGATAAGGTCCCCAAAAAACAGGGTATCAAACTTGTAGAGCATCGCAAAAGCGTTTGACCCCGACCAAGAATCCGCTCGGCAAAGTTGAACCGCCGAGACTCCTTGGGCATTCATCCAAGAAAAGCCCATCTTCCCAAAAGAAGGAACCTCCACCGACTTCGGTGACGGCAAAGCATCCATAGAACGAACATGCCAAACCGAATCACAGATTCAGCATGTAACAAACTGCATAACGCAGTCTCCCAAAGTAAGTTGGGAACATACCAGACAAACAGGGCCTCTGTTACTCCAAACTGAGCCAAATTGATGACCTACATACTCAAATCCCTGGCTAGATCAAGGGAATTTGAACCAGCTAATGCCTAAGAACCCCCAGGAATCAAAATAGGCCGATTTCTGCGAAACCCAGAAACCACTCTTGGTAGAACTACCAACCGAGTATTCAATACCTCGCTATCCACCTGAAAGATCAAACAAAGCTCTTGTGAGACAAAACCACCACTTCCGACACCCACCTTGCGGACGTCAAAGTCAAAAGTCTGACCCCTTTCCAAAAAAGAGGAATTTTGTAAAGAAACTTATTAGGCTTGCCTCCACATCGGCTTGTAAAGTATGGATAAGCACGACCTAGCTGAAAGTCCTCCATAGGAGCCTTCCTGGATACACACCAAGACACATAATTACTCCAACAACGGTGGTAACTCTGTGCCGTCAGTTCTTTCCTAGCCTGAAGAATTGAAGAAACGACTTCACTGGGAACACCCATTCGGCTTAGGATACGACATTCAACCGCCCCGCCGTTAGACGCAACCGCGGTAAGTCCTGTTGATGTAACATTACCTCACGTAAAGGAAGAGGGCAGTAATTTTCTATGAAAACTTCATAGCCAACTCTAGCTTGTTAGCCCGGATTTCAGAGGATCATCAGAACCTTCGATCATCTTACGCTTACCACTGTCAGAAAGGTGAAAGTGGAGAGGCCACCTAGACAGACTAAAAACACCCACGGTGTCACGAGGATGTCCGCTGCTATATCCTGAGTGTCCCTTTACCTAAAACAATCTCCTCGAGGCCTCTCGTTGAGGCGAGACGCCAACATGTCCAATTGCGACACTCCACAAAGACTTGTCACGTCTGGGAAAGCTTCTCGATGATGACAGTATTTTTCCCGGCTGGATATCGTGTCCGGAAAGGAAATCTGTTCTCCGTCGTTTACCTCCGGAACGAATACTGCTAACACAGCGTCTACCAGACTTCCCACTCAACTGCAAACTGTGCATCTTCTGCCATTTCCGCTTATTCCTTGTTCCGCCCTAGCGGCTTACTTACGCCATTGCTGACAAGTCTTCTGGCAGAATTAACACGGCAGAACACGAAAAATACGTTCGTCAAAAATAGCTCTTAATTCAAGAAAGCTTACAGCAGACAAGTTTCCCAACTTGACCTCATCCTCTGGAAATACGTCCCTTGCAAAAGACCGCTCCCCAGCTTCGGAGATCTATATGCACGGACACCAGGATCTAAACCTGGATCCCGGACCTTCTTTCCTCTAGAAGAAAAGAACCGAGCAGACACCACAGGAGCAATGTCCTGGCCGTTTTGATTAAATTCCGGTGCATGCGGAGGTGAGCCCCGGACCACATTTCCAACTATTACCATGAAAACCACTCCGGTATTAGACCTGCTCACCTAAAAAGGCCTCTTAGGTCACGACCATCAGTCTTATTAATGGAACCTATTGATGAGGTGTCACCGCAAAACCGATCCAACTCTGGATCCTCAGACCTCTTTCCACGGGAAAAACACCGAACCTTAACCGGTCAGTATCTACTCTGAAATCCACTTCTGAGCTCTGCGTCGTTGGGAACAACAGGTCAATCTCTGCGTCAAAGAACAGTCAGAGATAAACAACGATATACACCTTTTTACAGGGACAACCAGACAATGTCCTGAACCTGACGCACCTCTGTATGGCGTCGCGTACTACCTCCCCTTCCACAGGGGTAAGGCAAAATCTATTAGAAAAAAAGTAAGGGAAAACAACCATAAATCAGAATGTTCCCTTTTGGCTTCTATGAATAACTCACAGGTCCTAGTCTATTCCTGGACTAACGGAAAATTAGTAGACAAGTGGTCCCCGGAGTGGGAACCAGCCAGATAGACTCAGCGACAAGTGGTGTATGTAGTGGAAACAGAAAAGTACGCCCACTTCTGCGAACCTAACAAGGCTGCAGAACACTTACCTTCTCACCTTTCACTGTTTGCGCAGCAAAGACAAAAAAGAACGGTATCGAACCAGTTAAAACGAGTGCATCCCACAAAAAAATGTGTCACCAACTGTTGTGAAGGAGGTTAACTTCACGAATTTAGACTTACCAGCGGATACCGCCGAGATTGACTGAAGCGAGGCCACACCAAAACAGCTGTATACCTCCCATCAGCATCTCCCGGAGACCTCCTCCGCATTTTTCCTGTCACACCACCTGCTGACACGTGGCAGCCTGCTGTACTGTTATAAGGAAAAATAAACATAGGCAAGGCCTTACTCACTCTCGGCAGGATAAGACTATCGGGTTTACCCCACTACAACACTCCCTCAAGTGCATACATTGCAAATAAGGTCAAAGTATAGAAATACATTTTCACTTATCTGCCTGTGTATGATCCTTTGCGACCAGGCTCTGCGTCGACCAGGAGGTGACTGTCATAATTTTCTCTCCGCGTTGTTTAGAGAATAATATTCGGACTCCTTGAGATGATCGAAACCAACTCGTCACGGCCAATCTAAAGCTTAATCAACAGAGCGACCAGCACATGATAATACCATTATTTTAGCATTAATGGATATACATCAAGTAATACACAATAAAACACATATATCCTAACCATGCATATCCAACCTATATCTACACATATACATATATAGATATAACCCATACGAAAGTGGATTGTCCAGACCTGTCAGGTCCCTAGTGACAGTAATGTGTTGCAAATGTGTATGACCATGTACTGACATGCCCCCGATATGGATCTACCAGGAACATTATGGTCGACAGAAACTTTGTAAAATGTCGACGTCAATGAATAGTAAGTGGGTAAAAAATTATAACAATACTCACGGAACCCCGAGGAGTCTGAGGGAGGCATACAACTACAATTTTAAGGACACTCCCCTCCCCATATACATATACGTATATATATATATATATACATCGGTACAAGGCCAGAACCGCCTGATAATTTTTTTACTCAGGAAATACCATTGATGCCGACTGGGCATCCATACACAAATGTATCTCCCCTATCATGTTTACTGTTTAAGTACACAAACACCTATTTGCTAATACTTAATTTTTGAAACCAAGTACCGCCATACGCCGGCGAAGCCAAGTTATCCCCACAGCAGCCTAAGACAACGTCCTCACACCAGCCGACATATGTCGACTAACCAATAGTGGGTACAAAACGGGAAACAGTGAATTTATGTAATATAAGAGTGACTACGCGTCCATTATAAAACATAATGCTATAGCATTAAACACTGTGCCCCCCCACCCCCCTGGCAGGATCTGAGGAAAATGGTGCTGGTTCTGAGGGCTAAGCTCCGCCCCTTCCCGGCGTGCTTACCCTCTCAAATATACACATATATCTTTAAACTGATCAGGGGTCATATATACAGGGCTTAACCCCCTGTATATACCCTTATATGCATAAAAATACAGCCCAGGGTGCCCCCCCCCCCACAGAAAGCGTTGGAGTGTGGGAGCGACGGAGTGCAGCATCCCGCTGCGGTGCCCTGGCGGGGTGAAAACACCTGGTGTCCGGGTATGTTCCCCCTGCCCGGGATTTTCAACAAAACGCTGCCCAGGGCGCTCCCCCCCAGCGCCCCGCACCCATAGAGCCGGCGGCGGTGAGAAAATGGCGCGCAGTGCGAGCCCCGGCACCGCCAGCACAAGCAACCCTCAGAATTATGCTGCTCAGGGCGCCACCACCCTCCGGCGGGCGCCCGGGACACGGAGACGTGGCACCGCCAGACAGCCCAAACTACAAGAGCAAAAAGTCAGCTCAGGGCGCTCCCCCCCCAGCGCCCCGCACCCGTAGGAGCCGGCGGCGGGGAAACAATGGCAGCCGACAGGGAGCTGGGACATCACTAACAACGCTGGCGGGGGATGAACCACGGTGCCTCGGCACCGAATGCTTTATCTGCCAGAATACCTTAAGAAGACTAGTAACATGCAGCCCAGGGCGCTCCCCCCCCAGCGCCCTGCGAGTGCGTTGGTGTGTGGGACTATGGAGTGTAGCACAATCTGTTACCTCCGTTACTGAAGTCTTCTGCCGTCTGAAGTCTTCTTGTCTTCCAATACTCACCCGACTTCTTTCTTCTGGCTTCTGTGAGGGGATTGACGGCGCGGCTCCGGGAACAAGCAGCTAGGCGCACCAAGTGATCGAACCCTCTGGAGCTAATAGTGTCCAGTAGCCTAAGAAGCAGCGCCTTGAACCTCACAGAAGTAGGTCCTGCTTCTCTCCCCTCACTCCCACGCTGCAGGGAGCCTGTAGCCAGCAGGTCTGCCTGAAAATAAAAAACCTAACATAAAGTCTTTCAGAGAAACTCAGTAGAGCTCCCCTAGTGTGTGACCCATCACTCCTGGGCACAAAGTCTAACTGAGGTCTGGAGGGGCATAGAGGGAGGAGCCAGTTTACACCCAGTTTAAGTCTTTATAGTGTGCCCAAGCTCCTGTGGATCCGTCTATATCCCATGGTCCTTTTGGAATCCCCAGCATCCTCTAGGACGTATGAGAAATAGGAGTTCCATTTGATGTTAAAAAGTGTCTAAGTTTCCAAATAGCTGAAAAATTGTGCAGAATGGCAAAAGCATATTGCGAGTCAGTATAAATGTTAACAATTTTGTATCGTGCCAAGTAACTTGCCCTTCCCAATGCTATGAGTTCTGCTTTTTGAGCAGAGGTGGTGGGAGGGGGAGTGCTTCAATGACATGTGTATCGTCCACTATGGCGTATCCAGATGTCAGAATGCCCAAGTAATTTTGGCGATGGCAGCTACAATCAACATACAGGTTTAGGTCTGCATTCTGTATCTCAGTGTCTCTTACATCTGATCTTGGAGTGCATAAAGTCTGGGTCAACTTTTCACAATCATGATCATCTACCTTCTCCCCACTTTGTGACTGTCCAGTCACACCTGGGAGGAAGTTTGCTGGATTCAAAGTTGTGCAGCGCTGCAATATAATGTTAGGGGGCATGAGAAGCGCAAGTTCCCATTTGATTAGTCTGGATGCTGTGATGTGCTTTGTGGCTGAACCATTTAATAAAGCTGCAACTGCGTGCGTGTGTGTGCTAGAACTATGTCTGCTGTCTTGTCAACTAGTGTAGCTGCTGCGGCCACCGCCCGCAAGCATTGTGGCAGGCACCTAGCTACTGCATCCAGCTGTGTGCTATAATATCCAACTGGGTGGTGCCAGTCACCGTGTTTCTGAGTGAGTACTCCTGCAGCACACCCGTCGAGTTCTGTACAAAAGAGAAAATGGTTTAGTGTAACATGGAAAGCCCAGAGCCGGGTGGCAGTGAGGGCTTCTTTTAACTGATTAAATGCCAGTGTAGTGCATGTATGACAGGATCAGTCTTTTTTATGGATACCAGTTCCTGGAGTGGTAATGGTATGGCAGCATATCCTGGTATCCAATGTCTACAGAAGGAGGTCATCACTAAAAAGTTGCGTATTTGCTTTTGGATGACTGGCAGAGGCATGTTCTGTATAGCCTGGATGCGTGATGGTAGGAGATAGCGCTGTCCCTGGGAAAGGCAGTGACTTAGGTACTGCACTTTATGCTGGGACAACTGCAATTTGGCCTTGCTGGCATTTAATCCCATGGAGGCGAGGAAAGTCAACAGGGACACTGAGTCTTCCCACGAGTCCTCCTCTCTGAACACAACAAATCGTAAACATATTGAATAAGCACCGAGTTATGCGGTGGGGACCAATTCTGCAATTTATCATGGAGGGCCTGGCTAAAATAAGATGGAGCATCTGCCAGCCCCTGAGGCACTCGTGTCCAGGTGTGCTGTTGACCCTTAAATTTGAATGCAAACAGGTACTGACAGTCTGTATGTAACAGAATAGAGAAAAATGCTGAGCATAGGTCAATAACTGTGAAAAACAGCGCATCCGGCAGGACCTGCATAAGGATTGTAGCCGGGTTTGACTCCACAGGGTGGCATGTTTGTATGACCGCATTGAGTGCGCGCAAATCCTGCACGATACAGTACGTTTGCACGGGGCCGGTTTGCGGACAGGAAAGATCGGTGAATTTGCGGCACTGACGCATTTGAGCAAGACCCCCTGGTTCAGAAGTGAGCGGATGGACGGGTATACCTCTGGCTTCAATGGATACTGGGCAATGCGTGGTGGGGACTTTCCTGGCTGCAGCTTTACCATAATAGGGGCCACATCTTGAAGTAAACCTACCTCATCCTTATAATTTGCCTATAAGCAGCTGGGAACAGCTTCCAGTGTGGTGTTATGCATATGGGAGTTGGTTTGCTCAAGTTGCAACGACAGGAGTGGTACAGGTGTCTAACAGTGCATGCTCATTGCTTTCTAATGATTTGGGAATATTTAAATACCATCCGCTGTGCAGTAAATGGTACCTTTTGAGTTTACACAGTAGGTCACGGCCCAGCAAGTTTGCTGGTGTGTTGGATGCTAGTAAAAAAGCGTGCGTATCACTTAATGGTCCTATTTGTATATTACTATCATCTAATATTGGTAAGTGTTGTATTAGTCCTGAGACTCCTACTGCTGGGACTGTGTGGCCTGAAAACGTCTGTGAAGGTAGTGCAGTGGTAAATAGTGACTTAGCCGCTCCAGTGTCTAGTAAAAAAGAAATAGGTGGATTATTGACATGAACAGTAACCGTGGGTTCTTCAATGTGTTGGCATTATACACTGCATAATGAAGACACTGGATGGCTTAAACTTCAGTATGATGGCTGATGCCAACGTGACATCTGTGTGTGGACCATTGTTTGATGTATGGCTGCTCACCTGGGGTCTGATTATAGTACTGGTGACAGGGGGTGTAGAGCCGCTGGGGCCTCCCGGGGGTCCATGCACATGTAGCCTGTCTTGTGAGGATATTTGACTTCTGCAATATCTAGCTCTATGACCATACTTACTGCAAATGAAGCATGCCATTGGGTCTGGATATCTAGAGCCTTGGTGTGTCGGGCCTGTTTCTATTTGCGGTGTACTTACCTCCTTGTTGTCCCTGCCAGGAATTTCTCTTTTGCTGGCTATATCTTGGCTGTCTAGGGTTCCAAAGGTTTTGCATAGGTGGTCCCTGATTGTTTTGAACTCCCTGGGGATTTGTTGTATTTGTCTGTTGCTGGGGTTGTGTAGGAGCTATCTGATCTACAACAAGAACTGGAGTGGGTTTGACAAGATTAAGTTCATGAGCTCTTGCTTCACCCACTACAGTGTTCATAGGGGCGTCTCTCCATGCTAGCTTGGTAGTTTTGAGTGGTCATTATTGCAGGCTTTAGCCCTTCCACAAAACATGTAACTAGCATGGAACTGGCCTCATTTGGTATAACTATCATTGCGCCAGCTATGAATGTGGGCACTACTATTTTAAATCTATCAAAGTACTCATCCACTGTTTCAATGTCTGCCTGTTTGATCTTAAACAAATCATCCCATTTGGGGACTGGTGGGTATAGGGTACGTAGCTTTGAATTCAGTGCTTCTATTTTTTCTTTTGTTGGCCCGCCAAATTAATTTTCAGATAAATGATTACTTGCTGTGAGGGACGCTGCTAAATCTTCAGGTAAACAAGTATTTAAAATCTGTTCCAGATCCCTGCATGTAAACTTATGTACATAATATTCCTGTGAAAGGTACCTACAGGTGGCATTTGAATCTTTCCTAGAGTCTGGGAACCCAGCTTTTATACTTAAAAGATCATTCTTTGATAGTGGGTAAATTACTTCAACTGAGGAAGGTGGTACAGCTGGGCTTACAACCGTCTCTTCATTTTTTATTTATGGTCTCCCTGGTAATGTCATTTTGCACATAGGATTCAACGCTACAGGGGTACTGTCTGTGTCCGTGATTACTTGGTCTGTAGGCACTTGTATAGTGTATGTTGCAAGCTTATCTTGGCTGTCTCCCTCAATGATCTCTCTTGTCCCTATTCGGTGGAATACACGCTATCCTGTGTTATTTTGTATTTTATAATTAAACCGTGGTCCGTTTTTGAGTGTCCTAATTGACTGAGTTATATTGCTTGGTGTACTTGTGACATTGAGACATGCTTGATTATTGCTTATGTATACGGGAGAGGTGTCCTGAGGCGTAGCAAAGGAAAGTTTAGGTAGCGGAAGCTGATTGAAATCAGGAGAGTTGGCAGATGTAGGGGAAGAGGAAGCAGAAGATGCAGAGTACTCCTCAGAAATTATAGAGACAAGCTCTGAGTTTATCTTGTAACGTGGCACCTTCCTGTTCTGTGTCGCTGCCTTGTTCTGGGTGTGGGCTTGTTATTCAGAGCCGTGTGCAGTGGGTTGGCTATGTGTTTGTTGCCTACCTGTAGGTATAACAGGAGGTACTGAGCCCTGCGCTTGCGGAGGCATGTTAGAAGGCTGTACAGGAGTGGGTGCAGGAGTGGGAACAGCATTGTGAAAACCTGCAAATTGGATTAATGCTGCGTCATCCTCTAGGCTTGATATGTCATTAGGTGTATTCTGTAGCGACTGTAATTCTTTTAGTGGATATAAAGATGATGGTGACGCTGTGACATTGTTGTATGGTGGAGGATTATTGAGAGAGTTCGGTGTGTCAGTACAAATCTGCAGTCCAGTTACACATTTCATTCTTCCATAAATCTAAAATTTGCAAATGTTTAATGCGCTCATTAGGTTTTATAACTGACTTGATCCGCTTCTCAAGGCACTGAAGTATTGCGGGGTCAAAACTGCCTGTTTTGGGAAATGGTACAGCCTCATTCTGTGTGACGTCAGTCCACTTAGAAACATACTGGACACACTGTTGTCCATAAAGGCTTGACATACAACTAACAGCAGTACCATCATTATTCTTTGAAGAGTCACTTCCCATTTTTCAACAACACAGTAGATTATTTCTCCCAATTTGTTGCCTGGACTGCTCTCTGTGGCCACAAAGAGTCTCAAATAGACAGCGTATCAGCGTCTTTCAGAAATTTGGGGGGCCAAACCTATAAGTTAAATACCAGCAAGTGACTCACTACTTTATTCCCTTATTCTCTCATAGGGAATAGTATTCCGTAACTAAAACAACAGCGCTAAGTAAAACAAAACACAATTTTCTATTCTAGCCTGCATAAATCATACAATAGCTTATCTACGTACTTTGAACTGTCAAGTAACACAATAATACGGTATCAGTTAGGATGAGGCAATCAATTTCCCTTTTTCTCTGACGTCCTAGTGGATGCTGGGAACTCCGTAAGGACCATGGGGAATAGATGGGCTCCTCAGGAGACTGGGCACTCTAAAAGAAAGTTAGGTACTATCTGGTGCGCACTGGCTCCTCCCTCTATGCCCCTCCTCCAGACCTGTTAGAATCTGTGCACGGCCAGAGCTGGGTGCTCCTGGTGGGCTCTCCTGAGCTTGCTAGAAAGAAAGTATTTGTTAGGTTTTTTATTTTCAGGGAGATCTGCTGGCAACAGACTCACTGCTACGTGGGACTGAGGGGAGAGAAGCAAACCTACCTGCTTGCAGCTAGCTTGTGCTTCTTAGGCTACTGGACACCATTAGCTCCAGAGGGTTCGAACACAGGTCCTGACCTCGATCATCCGTTCCCGGAGCCGCGCCGCCGTCCCCCTTGCAGAGCCAGAAGAGAAGCGATGAAATCGGCGGCAGAAGACTCCTGTCTTCATTAAGGTAGCGCACAGCACCGCAGCTGTGCGCCATTGCTCCCACAGCACACCACACACTCCGGTCACTGTAGGGTACAGGGCGCTGGGGGGGCGCCCTGGGCAGCAATAAAAATACCTTTGGCATAAAAATACACATAATACAGTCTGTGACTGTATATGTGTAAAACCCCCGCCATTTTTTAGTCAGAAACAGTGGGACAGAAGCCCGCCGCTGGGGGGTGGGGCCTTCTTCCTCAGCACACCAGCGCCATTTTCTCTTCACAGCTCCGCTGGAAGGAAGCTCCCCAGGCTCTCCCCTGCAGTATCCTGGTACACAAAGGGTGAACAGAGATGGGGGGGGGCACATAAATTTAGGCGCAAAATTTGTATATACAGCAGCTACTGGGTAAACACTGAGTTGTAGTGTAATCCCTGGGTTATATAGCGCTGGGGTGTGTGCTGGCATACTCTCTGTCTCTCCAAAGGGCCTTGTGGGGGAACGGTCTTCAAATAGAGCATCCCCTGTGTGTGTGGTGTGTCGGTACGCGTGTCGACATGTCTGAGGTAAAAGGCTCCTCTAAGGAGGTGATAGAGCGGATGTGTGTGGGAGGGTGTCTCCGTCGACAACGCTGACATCTGTTTGGATATGTGTAAGTGCTAAGGTGAATTTATTGCACAAAAGGTTAGGGAACAGACAGGAAATCTACCCATGTCTGTCCCTATGTCACAGAGACCTTCAGAGTCTCTCAATGCTCACTATCCAAAATAACAAAAACTGGTATCGACACGGAGTTTAACTCCACTGTCGACTACGATAATGCAAAGTTACAGCCAAGATGGCTAAAAGGTATTCAATATATGATTATTGTAATAAAACATGATTTGCATATCACTGATGACTCATCTGTCCCTGACACGAGAGTACACATGTTTAAGGGGAAGAATGCTGAGGTAAATTTCCCTCCTCTCATGAGGAAAAAGAGCGGGAATCTCCAGACAAGAGACGGCAGCTTCCCACAAGAGAATTCTCAGGCTGTATCCTTTCCCCACTAGGGCCAGGATGTGTTGAGAATCTTCCCCTAGGGTGTCCTGTTTGCACAGACGGTAGCACTAGCTATTCTCAGGGATCCTGCAGATAGCGTGCACATTCTAGTATACTACCCAGACCGGCGATTGTGTCGGCATGGGTTTATAGCGCTGTAGCAGCGTGGACAGGTACCTTATCAGCAGAGATTGAGACCCTAGTATGCATATAGATATAAATATATTAAAGATGCTGTCTTAAGTGATAGATATATAATTATAAAGCATGCCCAAAGTGACGAGTATACTGGGTCCTAGAGTCAAAGCTGTCGATTTCTGCTTGACGTGTCCTGTAGAATATGCATTGGACAGATGATGCCGACTTAAGAGGCATATGGAAGGCTGAGGATTGTGTGGAGAAGGGTTCTCGGGCCTGGTCTCCACAGATATAGCTGGTAATTCTGCTAGTTTGCCTTATATTCCTGCACAGCCTAGGAAAGCACAACATTATTAAATGCAGCCTTTCGAATAAAGAAACAAGAAAGTCTGAGGTGCGTCCTTTCTTGTCAGAGCCGGGGGCAGAGGAAAGAAGCTGCACAACACAGCTAGTTCCCAGGAACAGAAGTCCTCCTCGGCCTCTACAAAAATCCACCGCATGTCGCTGGGGCTCCACAGGCGGAGCTAGGCCCGGTGGGGACACGCCTTCGTAAGTTCAGCCACAAGTGGGTTCACTCCCTATTACATCCCTGGGCAATAGATATTGTGTCTCAGGGATACAAGCTGGACTGTGAGAAGATGCCCCCTCACCGACGGCCCTGCGGGCTTCCCCCCAAGAGAGGGAGCCAGTTTTAACTGCAATTCACAAATTGTATCTTCAACAGGTGGTGGTCAAGGGTCTCCTCCTTCAACAAGAGGGTGTTATTATTCTACCATGTTGTAATCCGAAACCAGACGGTTCGGTCAGACCGATATTGAATTAAAAATCCCTGAACATATACCTGAGAAGGTTCAAGTTCAAGATGGAATCGCTAAGAGCGGTCAGTGCAAGCCTAAAAAGGGGAGACTTTATCGTGAATTGGGACATGAAGGTATGCATCCCTTATGTCCCCATTTATCCACCTCATTAGGCGTACCTCAGAACTGCGGTACGGGATTGTCATTACCAATTTCAGACGTTGCCGTTGGGTCTCTCCACGGCCCCGAGAATATTCACCAAGGTAATGGCGGATATGATGGTGCTCCTGCGGAAGCAAGGTGTCACTATTATCACGTACTTGGACGATCTCCTCATAAAAGCGAGATCAAGAGAGCAGTTGCTGAACAGCGTATCACTTTCTCTGGAAGTGTAACGGCAACACGGCTGGATTCTATATATCCAAAGTCGCAGTTGGTTCCTACAGCTCATCTGCCTCTCCTAGGCATGATCCTAGACACAGACCAGGAAAGGGTTTATCTCCCGATAGAGAGAGCTCAGGAGCTCATGACACTGGTCAGGAATCTATTAAAACCAAAACAGGTGTCAGTGCATCACTGCACTCGAGTCCTGGAAAGGATGGTGGCATCATACGAGGCCATCCCCTTAGGCAGGTTCCATGCGAGGACCTTCCAATGGGACTTACTGGACAAGTGGTCCGGATCACCTCTTCAGATGCATCGGTTAATCACCCTATCCCCCAGGGCCAGGGTGTCTCTCCTGTGGTGGCTGCAGAGTGCTCACCTTCTCGAGGGCCGCAGATTCTGCATTCAGGACTGGGTCCTGGTGACCACGGATGCAAGCCTCCGAGGGTGGGGGGCAGTTACACAGGGAAGAAATTTCCAAGGTCTGTGGTCAAGTCAACAGACTTGCCTTCACATCAATATCCTGGAACTAAGGGCCATATACAACGCCCTAAGTCAAGCGGAGATCCTGCTTCGCGACCAACCAGTTCTGATCCAGTCAGACCGCAGGGTTCATGTAAACCGCCAAGGCGGCACAAGGAGCAAGGTGGCGAGGGTAGAAGCCACCAGAATTCTTCGCTGGGCGGAGAATCAAGTAAGCGCACTGTCAGCAGTGTTCATTCTGGGTGTGGACAACTGGGAAGCAGACTTCCTCAGCAGGCACGACCTCCACCCGGGAGAGTGGGGACTTCATCAGGAAGTCTTCACGCAGTTTGCAAATTGATGGGAACTGCCTCAGGTGGACTAGATGGCGTCCCACCTCAATAAAAAGCTAAAAAAAGTTTTACGCCGGGTTAAGGGACCTTCAGGCGATAGCTGTGGTCGCACTAGTAAGACCGTGGGTGTTCCAGTCGGTCTATGTATTCCCTGCTCTTCCTCTCATACCCGAGGGCTGAGAATTGTAATAAAAGGAGGAGTAAGAACAATATTCTTTGCTCCGGATTGGCCAAGAAGGACTCGGTACCCGGAACTGCAAGAAATGCTCTCAGAGGACCCATGGCCTCTGCCTCTCAGACAGGACATGTTGCAACAGGGGCCCTGTCTGTTCCAAGACTTACCGCGGCTGCATTTGACGGCATGGCGGTTGAACGCCGGATCCTAGCGGAAAAGGGCATTCCGAATGCAGTTATTCCTACGCTGATAAAGGCTAGGAAAGAAATGACAGCACGACCTTTTCACTGTATATGGCGGAAATAGGTTGCTTGGTGTGAGGCCGGGAAGGCCCTACGGAGGAATTCCAGCGGGGTCGATTCCTGCACTTCCTACAGTCAGGAGTGACTATGGGCCTAAAATTAGGATCCATAAAGGTCAAGATTTCGGCCCTATCCATTTTCTCTCAAAAAGAACTGTCTTCACTGCCTGAAGCTCAGACGTTGTTACGGGGGTGCTGCATATTCAGCCTCCTTTTGTGCCACCAGTGGCACCTTGGGATCTTAACGTTGTGTTGGATTTCCTGAAATCCCACTGGTTTGAGCCACTTAAGACCGTGGAGCTAAAATATCTCACGTGGAAAGTGGTCATGCTATTGGCCTTAGCTTCAGCTAGGCGTGTGTCAGAATTGGCGGTTTTGTCATGTAAAAGCCCCTATCTGATCTTCCATATGGACAGGGCAGAATTGAGGACTCGTCCCCAATTTCTCCCTAAGGTGGTATCATCGTTTCATTTGAACCAACCTATTGTGGTGCCTGCGGCTACTAGGGACTTGGAGGATTCCAAGTTGCTGGACGTAGTCCGGGCTTTGAAAATTATGTTTCCAGAACGGCGGGAGTCAGAAAGTCTGACTCGCTGTTTATTCTGTATGCAGCTAACTAGGTTGGCGCTCCTGCTTCGAAGCAGACTATTGCTTGCTGGATCTGTAGCACGATTCAGCTGGCTCACTCTGCGGCTGGATTGCTGCATCCAAAATCAGTAAAAGCACATTCCACAAGGAAGGTGGGTTCTTCTTGGGCGGCTGCCCGAGGGGTCTCGGCTTTACAGCTTTGCCGAGCTGCTACTTGGTTGGGGTCAAACATGTTTGCGAAGTTCTACAAGTTTGATACCCTGGCTGAGAAGGACCTTGAGTTGCTCATGCGGTGCTGCAGAGTCATCCGCACTCTCCCGCCCGTTTGGGAGCTTTGGTATAATCCCCATGGTCCTTACGGAGTTCCCAGCATCCACTAGGACGTCAGAGAAAATAAGAATTTACTCACCGGTAATTCTATTTCTCGTAGTCCGTAGTGGATGCTGGGCGCCCGTCCCAAGTGCGGACTCTCTGCAATACATGTATATAGTTATTGCTTAACTAAAGGGTTATTGTTATGAGCCATCTGTTAAATGAGGCTCAGTTGTTGTTCATACTGTTAACTGGGTATGGTTATCACAAGTTGTACAGTGTGATTGGTGTGGCTGGTATGAGTCTTACCCTGGATTCCAAATCCTTTCCTTGCTGTCAGCTCTTCCGGGCACAGTTTCCCTAACTGAGGTCTGGAGGAGGGGCATAGAGGGAGGAGCCAGTGCACACCAGATAGTACCTAATCTTTCTTTTAGAGTGCCCAGTCTCCTGCGGAGCCCGTCTATTCCCCATGGTCCTTACGGAGTTCCCAGCATCCACTACGGACTACGAGAAATAGAATTGCCGGTGAGTAAATTCTTATTATCTCAATACTTATGCAAACTAGCAGTACTATCAGTGCCTTGACAAACAGAGCAGAGAAGAGAAAAAAAACAAACCATTTAAAAGACATAACAGTACATTAATGTGCTACTTAGTTATGCATGAATATGGATCACAAGAACTCACCAATTATCCGAGTTCAGTATAGATAGCGTCCCAGCAGCCACAGGATACTTTGACCAGAGGCAGCAGAGCAAGGGTACAGGTTTTATATATATATATATATATATATATATATATATATATATATATATATATAAAAAAAGGTATAGTTACTTCTGAGTGCAGTCGGCTGATGTCCCCTTTGATTGTTGCGTCTGGGAAAGGTGGTCTTCCGTAGCAGCGGGTGGTCAAAGCTAACCGGACGATGCTCCCATATGTTAATGCTAATTATTTTATCTATGATAAGAATTGGGGAGTCTCCGTTGCGATGATATTCAGGATATAGAATTTATTATCAAAGAAGAAGCCACGCCTATTATTCTGCGCAGAGAAGCATGACCCAAAACAGAATTCATCAATGAACCTGTGCCTTTAGGGCATTCAGGTGTACATATATATATAGTACATAATTATACAATAATTCATAACCGCTTGATTAATAGGGCGTACATACAGATAACATGGGGAACATGGATTGGTTGATGGCCAATAACCGGAAGTGCCAAATATGGTCAGATGAGCTAATTGCAATGGGCGATCTTCTCCAGAGGATGGCAGACTGGTTCCATGAATCCTGGATCTCCTATGCACATCAATTGGACTCATTAGGCCTCGTCAGCATAAGGGTCATTCTTGTTCATAATGGCATGTTGTTTGTCCAAAGGAAAGGTCCATCAGATATTCATTATCATGTCCTCTTTCTCCTGACATAAAACCTCATAAAAATAAGAATTTACTTACCGATAATTCTATTTCTCGGAGTCCGTAGTGGATGCTGGGGTTCCTGAAAGGACCATGGGGAATAGCGGCTCCGCAGGAGACAGGGCACAAAAAGTAAAGCTTTAGGATCAGGTGGTGTGCACTGGCTCCTCCCCCTATGACCCTCCTCCAAGCCTCAGTTAGGATACTGTGCCCGGACGAGCGTACACAATAAGGAAGGATTTATGAATCCCGGGTAAGACTCATACCAGCCACACCAATCACACTGTACAACCTGTGATCTGAACCCAGTTAACAGTATGATAACAGCGGAGCCTCTGAAAAGATGGCTCACAACAATAATAACCCGATTTTTGTAACTATGTACAAGTATTGCAGATAATCCGCACTAGGGATGGGCGCCCAGCATCCACTACGGACTCCGAGAAATAGAATTATCGGTAAGTAAATTCTTATTTTCTCTATCGTCCTAGTGGATGCTGGGGTTCCTGAAAGGACCATGGGGATAATACCAAAGCTCCCAAACGGGCGGGAGAGTGCGGATGACTCTGCAGCACCGAATGAGAGAACTCCAGGTCCTCCTTAGCCAGGGTATCAAATTTGTAGGATTTTACCAACGTGTTTGCCCCTGACTAAATAGCCGCTCGGCAAAGTTGTAAAGCCGAGACCCCTCGGGCAGCCGCCCAAGATAAGCCCACCTTCCTTGTGGAATGGGCATTTACATATTTTGGCTGTGGCAGGCCTGCCACATAATGTTCAAGCTGAATTGTATTACACATCCAACTAGCAATAGTCTGCTTAGAAGCAAGAGCACCCAGTTTGTTGGGTGCATACAGGATAACAGCAAGTCAGTTTTCCTGACTCCAGCCGTCCTGGAACCTATATTTACAGGGCCCTGACAACATCTAGCAACCTGGAGTCCTCCAAGTCCCTAGTAGGCGCAAGGCACCAAAATAAGCTGGTTCAGGTGAAACACTGACACCACCTTAGGGAGAGAACTGGGGACGAGTCCGCAGCTCTGCCCTGTCCAAATGGACAACCAGATATGGGCTTTTTTGAGAAAAAAACCACCAATTTGACACTCGCCTGGTCCAGGCCAGGGCCAAGAGCATGGTCACTTTTCATGTGAGATGCTTCAAATCCACAGATATGACTGGTTTTAAACCAATGTGATTTGAGGAATCCCAGAACTACGTTGAGATCCCACAGTGCCACTGGAGGCACAAAAGGGGGTTGTATATGCAATACTCCCTTGACAAACTTCTGGACTTCAGGAACTGAAGCCACTTCTTTCTGGAAGAAAATCGACAGGGCCGAAATTTGAACCTTAATGGACCCCAATTTGAGGCCCATAGACACTCCTGTTTGCAGGAAATGCAGGAATCGACCGAGTTGAAATTTCTTCGTGGGGCCTTTCTGGCCTCACACCACGCAACATATTTTTGCCACATGTGGTGATAATGTTGTGCGGTCACCTCCTTTCTGGCTTTGACCAGGGTAGGAGTGACCTCTTCCGGAATGCCTTTTTCCCTTAGGATCCGGCGTTCCACCGCCATGCCGTCAAACGCAGCTGCGGTAAGTCTTGGAACAGACATGGTACTTGCTGAAACAAGTCCCTTCTTAGCGGCAGAGGCCATAAGTCCTCTGTGAGCATCTCTTGAAGTTCCGGGTACCAAGTCCTTCTTGGCCAATCCGGAGCCATGAGTATAGTTCTTACTCCTCTACGTCTTATAAGTCTCAGTACCTTAGGTATGAGAAGCAGAGGATGGAACACATACACCGACTGGTACATCCATGGTGTTACCAGAACGTCCACAGCTATTGCCTGAGGGTCTCTTAACCTGGCGCAATACCTGTCCCGTTTTTTGTTCAGACGGGACGCCATCATGTCCACCTTTGGTATTTCCCAACGGTTTACAATCATGTGGAAAACTTCCCGATGAAGTTTCCATTCTGCCGGGTGGAGGTCGTGCCTGCTGAGGAAGTCTGCTTCCCAGTTTCCATTCCCGGAATGAAACACTGCTGACAGTGCTATCACATGATTTTCCGCCCAGCGAAAAGTCCTTGCAGTTTTTGCCATTGCCCTCCTGCTTCTTGTGCCGCCCTGTCTATTTACGTGGGCGACTGCCGTGATGTTTTTCCCACTGGATCAATACCGGCTGACCTTGAAGCAGAGGTCTTGCTAAGCTTAGAGTATTATAAATTTACCCTTAGCTCCAGTATATTTATGTGGAGAAAAATCTCCAGACTTGATCACACTCCCTGGAAATTTTTTCCTTGTGTGACTGCTCCCCAGCCTCTCGGGCTGGCCTCCGTGGTCACCAGCATCCAATCCTGAATGCCGAATCTGCGGCCCTCTAGAAGATGAGCACTCTGTAACCACCACAGGAGAGACACCCTTGTCCTTGGATATAGGGTTATCCGCTGATGCATCTGAAGATGCGATCCGGACCATTTGTCCAGCAGATCCCACTGAAAAATTCTTGCGTGAAATCTGCCGAATGGAATTGCTTCGTAGGAAGTCACCATCTTTACCAGGACCCTTGTGCAATGATGCACTGATTTTAGGAGGTTCCTGACTAGCTCGGATAACTCCCTGGCTTTCTCTTCCGGGAGAAACACCTTTTTCTGGACTGTGTCCAGAATCATCCCTAGGCACAGCAGACTTGTCGTCGGGATCAGCTGCGATTTTGGAATATTTAGAATCCACCCGTGCTGTTGTAGCAGTATCCGAGATAGTGCTACTCCGACCTCCAACTGTTCCCTGGACTTTGCCCTTATCAGGAGATCGTCCAAGTAAGGGATAATTAAGACGCCTTTTCTTCGAAGAAGAATCATCATTTCGGCCATTACCTTGGTAAAGACCCGGGGTGCCGTGGACAATCCAAACGGCAGCGTCTGAAACTGATAGTGACAGTTCTGTACCACGAACCTGAGGTACCCTTAGTGAGAAGGGCAAATTTTGGACATGGAGGTAAGCATCCCTGATGTCTCGGGACACTATATAGTCCCCTTCTTCCTGGTTCGTTATCACTGCTCTGAGTGACTCCATCTTGATTTGAACCTTTGTAAGTGTTCAAATTTTTTTAGATTTAGAATAGGTCTCACCTAGCCTTCTGGCTTCAGTACCACAATATAATGTGGAATAATACCCCTTTTCTTGTTGTAGGAGGGGTAATTTGATTATCACCTGCTGGGAATACAGCTTGTGAATTGTTTCCCATACTGCCTCCTTGTCGGAGGGAGACCTTGGTAAACCAGACTTCAGGAGCCTGCGAAGGGGAAACGTCTCGACATTCCAATCTGTACCCCTGGGATACTACATGTAGGATCCAGGGGTCCTGTACGGTCCCAGCGTCATGCTGAGAGCTTGGCAGAAGCGGTGGAACGCTTCTGTTCCTGGGAATGGGCTGCCTGCTGCAGTCTTCTTCCCTTTCCTCTATCCCTGGGCAGATATGACTCTTATAGGGACGAAAGGACTGAGGCTGAAAAGACGGTGTCTTTTTCTGCAGAGATGTGACTTAGGGTAAAAACGGTGGATTTTCCAGCAGTTGCCGTGGCCACCAGGTCCGATGGACCGACCCCAAATAACTCCTCTTCCTTTATACGGCAATACACCTTTGTGCCGTTTGGAATCTGCATCACCTGACCACTGTCGTGTCCATAAACATCTTCTGGCAGATATGGACATCGCACTTACTCTTGATGCCAGAGTGCAAATATCCCTCTGTGCATCTCGCATATATAGAAAATGCATCCTTTAAATGCTCTATAGTCAATAAAATACTGTCCCTGTCAAGGGTATCAATATTTTTAGTCAGGGAATCCGACCAAGCCACCCCAGCTCTGCACATCCAGGCTGAGGCGATCGCTGGTCGCAGTATAACACCAGTATGTGTGTATATACTTTTTATGATATTTTCCAGCCTCCTGTCAGCTGGCTCCTTGAGGACGGCCCTATCTATAGACGGTACCGCCACTTGTTTTGATAAGCGTGTGAGCGCATTATCCACCCTAAGGGGTGTTTCCCAACGCGCCCTAACTTCTGGCGGGAAAGGGTATACCGCCCATAATTTTCTATCGGGGGGAACCCACGCATCATCACACACTTCATTTAATTTATCTGATTCAGGAAAAACTACGGTAGTTTTTTCACATCCCACATAATACCCTCTTTTGTGGTACTTGTAGTATCAGAAATATGTAACACCTCCTTCATTGCCCTTAACGTGTGGCCCTAATAAGGAATACGTTTGTTTATTCACCGTCGACACTGGATTCAGTGTCCGTGTCTGTGTCGACCGACTAAAGTAAACGGGCATTTTAAAACCCCTGACGGTGTTTCTGAGACGTCTGGACCGGTACTAATTGTTTGTCGGCCGTCTCATGTCGTCAACCGACCTTGCAGCGTGTTGACATTATCACGTAATTCCCTAAATAAGCCATCCATTCCGGTGTCGACTCCCTAGAGAGTGACATCACCATTACAGGCAATTGCTCCGCCTCCTCACCAACATCGTCCTCATACATGTCGACACACACGTACCGACACACAGCACACACACAGGGAATGCTCTGATAGAGGACAGGACCCACTAGCCCTTTGGAGAGACAGAGGGAGAGTTTGCCAGCACACACCAAAAACGCTATAATTATATAGGGACAACCTTATATAAGTTTTTTCCCTTATAGCATCTTTTATATATTTCTAACGCCAAATTAGTGCCCCCCCTCTCTGTTTTAACCCTGTTTCTGTAGTGCAGTGCAGGGGAGAGCCTGGGAGCCTTCCCTCCAGTCTTTCTGTGAGGGAAAATGGCGCTGTGTGCTGAGGAGATAGGCCCCGCCCCTTTTTCGGCGGGCTCGTCTCCCGCTCTTTAATGGATTCTGGCAGGGGTTAAATATCACCATATAGCCCCCGGAGGCTATATGTGAGGTATTTTTAGCCAAAAAAGGTTTTCATTTGCCTCCCAGGGCGCCCCCCTCCCAGCGCCCTGCACCCTCAGTGACTGCCGTGTGAAGTGTGCTGAGAGGAAATGGCGCACAGCTGCAGTGCTGTGCGCTACCTTAAGAAGACTGAGGAGTCTTCTGCCGCCGATTCTGGACCTCTTCTCGTTTCAGCATCTGCAAGGGGGCCGGCGGCGAGGCTCCGGTGACCATCCAGGCTGTACCTGTGATCGTCCCTCTGGAGCTAATGTCCAGTAGCCAAAGAAGCAAATCCATCCTGCACGCAGGTGAGTTCACTTCTTCTCCCCTAAGTCCCTCGTTGCAGTGATCCTGTTGCCAGCAGGACTCACTGTAAAATAAAAAACCTAAACTAAACTTTTCTAAGCAGCTCTTTAGGAGAGCCACCTAGATTGCACCCTTCTCGGCCGGGCACAAAAATCTAACTGAGGCTTGGAGGAGGGTCATAGGGGGAGGAGCCAGTGCACACCACCTGATCCTAAAGCTTTACTTTTTGTGCCCTGTCTCCTGCGGAGCCGCTATTCCCCATGGTCCTTTCAGGAACCCCAGCATCCACTAGGACGATAGAGAAATGTCATTAGGTTCTGGTTATCTAAATACAAGGGTCTCTACTGACAGATACGAACTCTCTTAGATGATAGAACAAAGGTTGACAGAAAACCTCTCTTCAGGAGAATTTAACTCTATTATGGAAATTAAGATGCTAGTTACAGATGCTAAAAGCTATAAGTTTTAAAAGCACAATTTCTGAGGCAATACAGATGTACATTTGATTTTCCTTCATCAATACGTAACTGCACCCCCGACCCTCCTTCTGCATTTTCTCCTCTTATCCAACTGCCCCCCCCTCTTCTCTGCTCACATTTATACCCTGATTTTGTTTATAAATCCAATTAATATTCAGACGTATTAAGTTTTCATTGGCCATCTATGCCTTAGACATAACATTGATATATTTCTGCGTTATCTTTCTTGTTCCAATGCAAAGAATCCAACATAGTCACCAGTTTGCCCGTCATGTCTGCTTATTGCAGTTACATGCAGTTAGCTCATTTGTTCATGTGAGAACTCTGAACTGCTGTCATCAGTCACTCTGTATGTGGGAAAATTATACTTTTTAAATCCATAAGCCTTATTGCTAAAACAACATATATAGCAATTTAACGTATGCATATCTCCGCAGGTACAGGTTGAGTATCCCATATCCAAATATTCCGAAATACGGAATATTCCAAAATACAGACTTTTTTGAGTGAGCGTGAGATAGTGAAACTTTTGTTTTTTGATGGCTCAATGTACACAAACTTTGTTTAATACACAAAGTTATTAAAAATATTGTAATAAATTACCTTCAGGCTGTGTGTATAAGGTGTATATGAAACATAAATGAATTGTGTGAATGTAGACACACTTTGTTTAATGCACAAAGTTATAAAAAATATTGGCTAAAATTACCTTCAGGCTGTGTGTATAAGGTGTATATGCAACATAAATGCATTCTGTGCTTAGATTTAGGTCCCATCACCATTATATCTCATTATGGTATGCAATTATTCCAAAATAAGGAAAAATCCCATATTCAAAATACCTCTGGTCCCAAGCATTTTGGATAAGGGATACTCAACCTGTAATTACACCTGCAGAGACAAAAATACTAATCTCAACACACATTTAATACATCATTTAACATGCTTTTAGCTAAAATGTGACACAAAATGGCTGCTGCATCAGACACACACCTGCCTAGTTTAGAGAGGAAGGGAAGGCCTTTTTCTCTCTAGGCTTAGTGCCATTCAATAAGTGTGGCCTTCTGCAATTTGCACAGCCCTAAATTACACTGCAGAAAATGTAACATAAGCATGGATATAATTATGAGTGGCTTGATGAATATGTATGTCCATATATTTGTTTTAGCAGTTTCCACCCTCTGAACATTCTTCATAACTCCGAAGTCCATACATGCGCACACAAAACACAATGTAACAGTTCCCACACAGTATCTCCAGCCCATTGCCTGGATTTTATATATTGCCTAGGACCCTATAATAACAATGTAGTCTGTTGCTGCTGTGGAGTAGTAATATCTAATAGAATACAGAAATTTCACACAAGCAATATGTTCTTGTCTAATGTTACACACATTCCACCTATGTCTGTGGAAGGTAAAAGTAGTATAGCATGATAATATACATTTACTGTGTGACTGAAACTGTACTTCATAACATGATTTCAATATACCTTGGTGTAAACATTTTGTAAATGTATACAAACCTTCTATATTTATCATTCACATTAATAAAACATGGAGGAAAAAAAATAACTGCAACCTCACTTCATGTCTATTAGATCATGGTAAATGCTTTGCCACTATTTGTGAACTATCTGATGTCTAACAAGATGAGATTTCCGTGTAAAACCTTTATCACAATCGGAACATAGAAATGGTTTCTTAGCTAAGTGAGTCCTCTGATGCTCAATAAGACTGCAATTCTGTGTAAAACATTTCCCGCACTCAGGGCATTTAAACGGCTTCTCGCCTGTGTGAGTTCTCTGATGTGCAACAAGAATTGATTTAGCTGTAAAACATTTCCCGCACTCAGAACATGAATATGGTTTCACACCTGTGTGTATTCTCTGGTGATTTACAAAAGATGATCTGCCAGTAAAACATTTACCACACTCAGAACATGAAAATGATTTCTCACCTGTGTGTGTTCTCTCATGGACAACAAGATATGATTTCTTTGCAAAACATTTCCCACACTCAGAACATGGAAATGGTTTCTCACCTGTGTGAGTTCTCTGATGGTTAATTAAATCCGCTTTACTTGTGAAACTTTTCACACACTCCGAACATGAAAATGGTTTCTCACCTCTGTGTGTTTTGACATGGATATCAAGTTGTGATTTCGTAGTAAAACATTTCCCACACTCAGAACATAGGAATGGTTTCTTCCCTGTGTGTATTCTCTCATGTACAACAAGTTGTGATTTTGTAGTAAAACATTTCCCACACTCAGAGCATGGAAATGGTTTCTCACCTGTGTGAATTCTCTGATGTTTGAGGAGATAAGATTTCAGTGCAAAACATTTCTCACACTCAGAGCATGAAAATGGCTTCTCACCTGTGTGAATTCTCTGATGTCCAACAAGATAAAACTTTTCTGTGAAACCTTTTCCACACTCAGAGCATGGAAATGGTTTCTCACCTGTGTGAATTCTCTGATGTCCAACAAGATAACACTTTTCTGTGAAACCTATTCCACACTCAGAGCATGGAAATGGTTTCTCACCTGTGTGAATTCTCTGATGTTTGAGGAGATTAGATTTCAGTGTAAAACATTTCTCACACTCAGAACATGGAAATGGTTTGGCACCTATGTGAATACTTTGATGTTTGATAAGATTCGATTTCACAGTAAAGCATTTTCCACATTCTGAGCATGGAAATGGTTTCTCACCTGTGTGATGTTTCTGATGTTCAACAAGATGTGATTTAGATGTAAAACATTTCCCACACTCAGAGCATGGAAACGGTTTCTCACCTGTGTGAATTCTCTGATGTCTAACAAGATGTGATTTATATGTAAAACATTTCCCACACTCAGAGCATGGAAATGGTTTCTCACCTGTGTGATGTTTCTGATGTTCTGCAAGATGTGCTTTCAGTGTAAACCATTTCCCACACTCAGAGCATGGAAATGGTTTCACACCTATGTGAAGTCTCTGATGTATAACAAGACATGATTTGTATGTAAAACATTTCCCACATTCAGAACATTTAAATGGTTTCTCACCTGTGTGACTTCTCTGATGTTCTACAAGATGTGCTTTCAGTGTAAACCATTTCCCACATTCAGAGCATGGAAATGGTTTCACACCTGTGTGAATTCTCTGATGTTTGAGGAGATTAGATTTCAGTGCAAAACATTTCTCACACTCAGAACATGGAAATGGTTTCTCACCTGTGTGACTTCTCTGATGTTCTACAAGACTTGCTTTCAGTGTAAACCATTTCCCACATTCAGAGCATGGAAATGGTTTCACACCTGTGTGAAGTCTTTGATGTTTGATAAGATTTGATTTCTTAGTAAAGCATTTTTCACATTCAGAACATGGAAATGGCCTCTCACCTGTGTGGCTTCTCTGATGTAAAATAAGATGTGATTTCAACGTAAAATATTTCCCACACTCAGAGCATGAGAATGATTTTTCCTTTATGTGACTTCTCTGATGTCTAAAAAGAGCTGACTGATGTATAAAACATTTAGCACATTTTGAACATGGAAATACTGTGTCACCTGTATGAGCTGTACTATTTGTAGCAATATTGGAATTATCAGAACATTCCTCATGATTAGAGGGGTCAGATGATATATCTTTACTGTGACATACTGGATGTATATCTAGGGAAATCGGAATATCTCTTGGAGCCTCTTGCACAACGTTTTTATCTTCAATTTTTAAATCTGGAGACAAAATGAGATGTCCCTCTGAGGTATTCCTGGCGCATCCATCTGCTTAAAAGAAAGGTTTGAAAATAAATATTCTATTTCACACGGAAAAGCTAATTTTTATACTAATAACAAGTTTAAGGTGTTCACTTGTTTAATTTCACTAGGCAAACTACAAATATTCCAATAATAAATGGGCATACAGCAAATATGATGGTTAGTGCACAGGATCATAACTGGCTTAAAATATAAACACAACCACATTACCAAGCACACTACATAGAAAAAAAGTAGACTTTGGTAACATTTCCCAAGCACATATATTGCTCAGCTGACATCATGTGACAAGACGCCTCAGTAGCCAGTGAAACTGTACAATCAGAACGCACAACAATTAACACACTACCATCGTAGATGTAGGCTAAATTAGCAACCCATTCTGGCCATGAGTTTACATGACAAAAAAGTTGTCTAGACAGACACATAGGTAACAAAAGAGAACAGCCTCTATATGTCCCTGTGGTCAACCTCAAGTATCACAGACCCGCAAGCCAAAGGCCAGATACTAATCCAGGCTTAAAATAGGATTTTAATACCTACTGGTAAATCCTTTTCTCTTAGTACGTAGAGGATGCTAGGGTCACTTCAAGAACCATGGGGTATAGACGGGATCCGCAGGAGACATGGGCACTTTAAGACTTCCAAAGGGTGTGACCTGGCTCCTCCCTCTATGCCCCTCCTCCAGACTTTAGTTTAAGGAAACTGTGCCCAGGGAGACGGAGATTTCGAGGAAAAGGATTTATTGTTAAACCACGGTGAGCATCTTACCAGCTCCCACCTCAAGCATGCCGCAGAACGTGGCATTCAATAGAACAACAGCCAACGGCATGAAGAATTTTCAGCACTATGCTGACAAAAACCGTAACACAACCTGTGTGAAACCACAACCAATAACTGCAGATACAGTACGCACTGGGACGGGCGCCCAGCATCCTCTACGGACTAAGATAAAAGGATTTACCGGTAGGTATTAAAATCCTATTTTCTCATACGTCCTAGAGGATGATGGGGTCACTTCAAGAACCATGGGGTTAGCTCTAGAACGGGCGGGAGAGTGCGGATGACTCTGCAGCACCGATTGACCAAACTTAAGGTCTTCATCGGCCAAGGTGTCAAACTTGTAGAACTACGCAAATGTGTTTGACCCCGACCAAGTAGCCGCTCGGCAAAATTGCAACGTCGAGACCCCCCGGACAGCCGCCCAGGATGAGCCCACCTTTCTAGTAGAATGGGCTTTCACCGATACCGGTAACGGCAATCCAGCCGTGGAATGAGCGTGCTGAATGGTGTTCCAGATCCAGCATGCAATGATCTGCTTGGAAGCAGGACACCCAACTTTGTTGGGAGCATACAGGCCAAACAGAGCCGCTGTTTTCCTAATCTGAGCCGTTCTGGCGACATAAATCTTCAAAGCTCTGACTACATCCAGAGATTTTTCCTGAGCGAAGGCGTCAGAAGCCTCAGGCACCACAATAGGTTGGTTGATGTGGAAAGAGGAAACCACCTTCAGTAGAAATTGCTGACGTGTCCTCAATTCAGCTCTATCTTCCTGGAAGATCAATTAAGGGCTCTTGTGAGACAAGGCCGCCAACTCAGACACCCGCCTTGCAGATGCCAAGGCCAATAGGATGACCACTTTCCAAGTGAGGAATTTCAACTCCACCTTCCGGATAGGCGTAAACCAATGTCATTGAAGGAACTGCAACACCACATTACGATCACAAGGTGCCCCCGGAGGCACAAATGAAGGTTGAATGTGCAACACGTCTTTCACGCAAAACTGAACTTCCGGAAGGGAAGCTAATGTTTCAGAAAGAAAATTGCCAATGCTGAAAACTGGACCATAATGGAGTCCAACTGCATTTCCCCCGTCCTGTAGGAAACGGAGAAAAAACGCCCTAACTGAAACACTTCCGTTGAAACGTTCTTGGATTCACACCAAGACACATTTTCTCCAAAAACGGTGGTAATGTTTAGACGTTACTTCTTTCCTGGCCTGAATAAGAGTGGGGATGACTTCCTTGGGAATACCCTTTCGGGTAGGATTCGGCGCTCAACAGTCATGCCGTCAAAAGTAGCCGCAGCAAGTCTAGTTACACGCACGGTACCTACCGTACTAGGTCCTCGCGAAGAGGAAAAGGCCCAGGATCTGTTAATGATCAAATCCTGAAGATCTGGGCACCAAGCCCTCCTTGGCCAGTCTGGGGCAGTGAAAATTGGCCGAACCTTTGTTCTTCTTATTATCCCGAGAACTGTTGGGATCAGTGGAAGTGGAAGGAATACTCCTGACCGGAATAGCCACTGGGTCACCAGAGCATCTACTGCTATTGCTGAAGCTCTCATGACCTGGAACAATTTTTCTGAAGCTTCTCGTTGAGACGAGAAGTAATCCTGTTTACTGGAGGAACTCCCCAAAGACTTGTCACCTCTGCGAAGACTTCTTGGTGGAGGTCCCACTCTCCTGGACGTAGATCGTGTCTGCTGAGGAAGCATGCTTCCCAGTTGTCCACCGGAATGAAAATTGCCGACAGAGCCCTTACATATTTTTCTGCCCAGAGGAGGATCTTCGTCACCTCTGCCATTTCCGCTCTGCTTTTTTGCTGTTACCTTATCCAACTGGATCTGCACGGGGTGATCTTGAAGATGTATCGCCTGTTGAAGGCCGTTGTAAATGGCTCTCAATTCCAGCATATTCATGTGAAGGCAGGCTTCCCGACTTTAGCATTTTTCTTGGAAGCTTTTCTCTTGAGTGACAGCCCCCCAGCTTCGGAGACTTGCATCCGTGGTTACCAGGACCCAGTCCTGAATCCCGAACCTGCGTCCCTTTAGTAAGTGCGAGGTGTGGAGCCACCACAGGAGCGAAATCCTGGCTTTTGACAACAGGATTATCTTCCAGTGCATGTGTAGGTGGGAACCGGACCTCTCGTCCAACAGGACCCACTAGAACACCTTGGCAAGGAACCTGCCAACTGAATGGCCTTGCAGGCCGCAACCATTTTTTCTAATGTATTAATGGATTGACACTCCAGCTGGTCTCGGAATTTGTATGACCAGACTCTGGAACTCCAGAGCCTTTTCCACTGGAAGAAAATACTCTCTGTAGTATTATTCCCAAAACCGACAACCGCATCGATGGGCCATCAGTGATTCTGGCGAGTTCAGGAGCCAACCCTGTCGTTGAAGAACTGTCAGGGAGAGTGCAACGTTTTGCACCAACTGGTTTCTTGATCCCGCCGTTATCATGAGACCGTCCCAGTACGGGATAAATGTGACTCCGTACTAGAGAAGGAGAACCATCATTACCGCCATCACCGTGGTGAAATTGGTAATGACCATCCTGAATAGCAAACCTCAGGTAAATCTAATGCGGAGGAAAATGTAATTAGACCTCCTTTATTCTTTTTTCAGATTGGATCTCACTGCCCTGAGAGATTCCATCTTGGATTTTAATTTATTTAAATACAAATTAAGGGATGTCAGCTTTAGGATTGGTCTGACCTAGCCGTCTGGCTTCGGGAGCATGAAGAGGCTTGAATAACAGCCTACTCCCTATTGTGACAGGGTACACCAGGACCATGATCTGATCCTGACACAACTCTTGTGTTGCGTCGCATACTACCTCCCCGTCCGGAGGAGAATCTGTAATAATGAAGAATTGGTGAGGGAAAACGCCTGGAAACTCCAGTATGCACCCTTGGGATCACTATTCGTAAAACCCACGGGTCCAAGTTCGTTCCAGGAGTGACTGAAAAGTTTTAGACGTGGCCCCACCGGTGTGGGCTCCGACAAGAGAGTCCCAGCGTCATGCGGTGGATCTGGCAGAAACAGAGGATGATTTCTACTCCTGTGACCTTGAAGAGGCTGCTGACCTCTTCCCTTTTCACCTTCCTCTACCTGCAAAGAAAAAAGGGGAAGCCATATCTATTGGGCCGACATGACTGCATCCGACAATTATGCGTCATCATCCGTTGTGAGGGAACACAGGCCCAGAGGGTAGACTTACCAGCGGCATCTGCCGAGATCAAATTACCTAGGCCGTCACCAGGCTTCACCTTCATCGGGAAGACACTCCATATCTTCTCGGAGTCAGCCTCAGTATTCCATTGGTGAATCCACAACGTCCTCCTAGCCGAGACCGCCGTGGAATCGGCCCGCGAACCCAAGAGTCCTCTATCCCTTGCAGTCACACGAAAGCATGTTGCAGCGTCTTTGATATGACCCAACGTAAAGAGTGTGCCATCTCTCCCCAGGGTATCTATAACGGATGACCAGTCAACCGACCATTTTTGAATACTACTACTGCCCCATGCGCATGTAATGGCAGGCTAACTAACGTAGTCGTGGGCACAGAACTAGAATATAACGTAGCTTCCTGCATACGATCTGCTGGATTTGTGACAGGGCTCCGTGCAGAACAGGGGGCGACTCCCATTTTACTCTGTCCGCGCCGGGAAAAATTTGAAGCCATCTGGTCAGGGCTGACCCAGACTTCCTCACATAGAGCACATGAGAAGGAGCACATGAGGAGGAGGCACGATACCTCAGCTTTCATTTTATATATATATATATATACACACACACACACACACACACACACACACACACACACACACACATATATCCACACATTGGCTGTTCCTGACAGAAGGGTCTGAGTCCTCAGATACGTCTTTAATGTACACTACTCATGTACTGAATGTTTTTTTCTCTAACGTCCTAGTGGATGCTGGGGACTCCGTAAGGACCATGGGGAATAGACGGGCTCCGCAGGAGACAGGGCACTTTAAGAAAGAATTTGGATTCTGGTGTGTTCTGGCTCCTCCCTCTATGTCCCTCCTCCAGACCTCAGTTTGAATCTGTGCCCGGATGAGCTGGGTGCTACTTAGTGGGCTCTCCTGAGCTTGCTAAAAAGAAAGTAATTTGTTAGGTTTTTTTATTTTCATAGAGATCTGCTGGCAACAGGCTCTCTGCTACGTGGGACTGAGGGGAGAGATGCAGCCCTACTCACTGAAGATAGGTCCTGCTTCTTAGGCTACTGGACACCATTAGCTCCAGAGGGATCGTACACAGGATCGCATCCTTGGTCGTCCGATACCGGAGCCACGCCGCCGTCCCCCTCGCAGAGCCAGAAGACAGAAGCCGGTGTCAGAAGCAAGAAGACTTCGAAATCGGTGGCAGAAGACTCCAGTCTTCATATGAGGTAGCGCACAGCACAGCAGCTGTGCGCCATTACTCCCACACTAAACCCACATACTCCGGTCACTGTAGGGTGCAGGGCGCAGGGGGGAGCGCCCTGGGCAGCAATTAGAGACCTCTTTGGCAAAAGTTAGCATAATATACAGTTGGGCACTGTATATATGTATGAGCCCCCGCCAAAATTGTACATGAATGCGGGACAGAAGCCCGCCGTCGAGGGGGCAGGGCTTCTTCCTCAGCACTCACCAGCGCCATGTTTTTTCTCCACAGCACCGCTGAGAGGAGGCTCCCCAGTCTCTCCCCTGCAGTTACACGGTAGAAGAGGGTAAAAAGAGAGGGGGGGGGGGGGCACATAATTAGGCGCAAAAATCAATATAAACAGCAGCTACTGGGTTAACATTAAGTTACTGTGTTAGTCCTGGGTTAATAGCGCTGGGGTGTGTGCTGGCATACTCTCTGTCTCTCCAAAGGGCCTTATGGGGAAATTGTCTTCAGATGAGCATTCCCTGAGTGTGTGGTGCGTCGGTACGTGTGTGTCGACATGTCTGAGGTAAAAGGCTCCCCTAAGGAGGAGATAGCGCAAATGTGTGTGTGTGACGGTGTCTCCGACGACAATGCCGACACCTGTTTGGATATGTGTAATTAAGTGCTAAGGTGAATTTATTGCACAAAAGATTAGAGAACAGACAGGAAATCTACCCATGTCTGTCCCTATGTCGCAGAGACCTTCAGAGTCTCTCAATGCTCACTATTCAAAATAATACACACTGATATCGACACGGAGGTTGACTCCAGTGTCGACTATGATAATGCAAAGTTACAGCCAAAATGACAGAAAAGTATTCAATATGATTATTGTAATAAAACATGATTTGCATATCACTGATGACTCATCTGTCCCTGACACAAGGGTACACATATTTAAGGGGAAGAAAGCGGAGGTAAATTTCCCTCATCTCATGATGAAAAAGAGCGGGAATCTCCAGACAAGAGACTGCAGTTTCCCACAAAGCATTCTCAGGCAGTATCCCTTCCCCACTAGGGCCAGGATAGGATGGGAATCTTCCCCTAGGGTGTCACATCTGCCCAAAAGGTAGCCCTGACGTAACAGCTATTCTCAGGGATCCTGCAGATAGCGTGCACATACTGGTACACTACTCAGACCGGCGATTGTGTCGGCATGGGTTTATAGCGCTGTGGCAGCGTGGACTAATACCTTAGCAGCAGAGATTGAGACCCTAGTATGTATATATAGAGATATATATATATTAAAGATGCTGTCTTAAGAGATATATATACATAAAACATGCCCAAAGAGACATGAGTATACTGGGTCCTAGAGTCAAAGCTATGTCGACTTCTGCTTGACGTGTCCTGTAGAATATGCAATGGACAGATGATGCCGACTTAAGAGGCATATGGAAGGCTGAGGATTGTGTGGAGAAGGGTTCTCGGACCTGGTCTCCACAGCTATAGCTGGTAATTCTGATATTTTGCCTTATATTCCTACACAGCCTAGGAAAGCACGACATTATCAAATGCAGCCTTTCGAACAAAGAAACAAGAAAGTCCGAGGTGCGTCCTTTCTTGCCAGAGGCGGGGGCAGAGGAAATAAGCTGCACAACACAGCTAGTTCCCAGGAACACAAGTCCTCCCCGGCCTCTACAAAAATCCACCGCATGTCGATGGGGCTCCACAGGCGGAGCTAGGCCCGGTGGGGGCACGCCTTCGTAAGTTCAGCCACAAGTGGGTTCACTCCCTGTTAGATCCCTGGGCAATAGATATTGTGTCTCAGGTATACAAGCTGGACTTTGAGAAGATGTCCCCTCACCGACGGCCCTGCCGGCTTCCCCCCACGAGAGGGAAACAGTGTTAACTGCAATTCACAAATTGTATCTTCAACAGGTGGTGGTCAAGGTTCCCCTCCTTCAACAAGGAGGGGGTTATTATTCGACCATGAGGTAGTCCCGAAACCGGACGGTTCGGTCAGACCCATATTGAATTTAAAATCCCTGAACATATACCTGAAAAGGTTCAAGTTCAAGATGAAATCGCTAAGAGCGGTCATTGCAAGCCTGAAAAGGGGAGATTTTATGGTGACTCGGGACATAAAGGATGCATACCTTCATGTCCCCATTTATCCACCTCATCAGGCGTACCTCAGAATTGCGGTACGGGATTGTCATTACCATTTTCAGACGTTGCCGTTTGGTCTCTCCACGGCCCCGAGAATGTTCACCAAGGTAATGGCGGAAATGATGGTGCTCCTGCGGAAGCAAGGGTCACTATTATCACGTACTTGGACGATCTCCTCATAAAAGCGAGATCAAGAGAGCAGTGGCTGAACAGCGTATCACTTTCTCTGGAAGTGTAACGGCAACACGGCTGGATTCTATATATTCCAAAGTCGCAGTTGGTTCCTACAGCTCATCTGCCTCTCCTAGGCATGATCCTAGACACAGACCAGGAAAGGGTTTATCTCCCGATAGAGAGAGCTCAGGAGCTTGTGACACTGGTCAGGAATCTATTAAAACCAAAACAGGTGTCAGTGCATCACTGCACTCGAGTCCTGGGAAGGATGGTGGCATCATACGAGGCCATTCCCTTCGTCAGGTTCCATGCGAGGACCTTCCAATGGGACTTACTGGACAAGTGGTCCGGATCACATCTTCAGATGCATCGGTTAATCACCCTATTCCCCAGGGCCAGGGTGTCTCTCCTGTGTTGGCTGCAGAGTGCTCACCTTCTCGAGGGTCGCAGATTCGGCATTCAGGACTGGGTCCTGGTGACCACGGATGCAAGCCTCCGAGGGTGGGGGGCAGTCACATAGGGAAGAAATTTCCAAGGGCTGTTGGCAAGTCAGGAGACTTGCCTTCACATCAACATCCTGGAACTAAGGTCCATATACAACGCCCTACGTCAAGCGGAGTCCCTGCTTTGCGACCAACCGGTTCTGATTCAGTCAGACAATATCACCGCAGTGGCTCATGTAAACCGCCAAGGTGGCACAAGGAGCTGGGTGGCGATGGTAGAAGCCACCAGAATTCTTCGCTGGGCGGAGAATCACGTAAGAGCACTGTCAGCAGTGTTCATTCCGGGAGTGGACAACTGGGAAGCAGACTTCCTCAGCAGGCACGACCTCCACCCGGTAGAGTGGGGACTTCATCAAGAAGTCTTCACGCAGATTGCAAGTCGGTGGGAACTGCCACAGGTGGACATGATGGCATCCCGCCTCAACAAAAAGCTACAGAGGTATTGCGCCAGGTCAAGAGACCCTCAGGCGATAGCTGTAGACGCACTAGTGACACCGTGGGTGTTCCAGTCGGTCTATGTATTCCCTCCTCTTCCTCTCATACCCAAGGTGCTGAGAATCATAAGAAAAAGAGGAGTGTGAACAATACTCATTGTTCCGGATTGGCCAAGAAGGACTTGGTATCCAGATCTGCAAGAAATGTTCACAGAGGACCCGTGGCCTCTGCCTCTAAGACAGGACTTAGGGCCCCTTTTGCCACGTCTGTTCCAAGACTTACCGCGGCTGCGTTTGACGGCATGGTGGTTGAACGCCGGATCCTAGCAGAAAAAGGCATTCCAGATGAAGTTATTCCTACGCTGATAAAGGCTAGGAAGGACGTGACGGCTAAACATTATCACCGTACATGGCAAAAATATGTTGCTTGGTGTGAGGCCTGGAATGCCCCTACGGAGGAATTCCAGCTGGGCCGTTTCCTTCACTTCCTACAGTCGGGAGTGTCTTTGGGCCTGAAATTGTGTTTCATTAAGGTCCAGATTTCAGCCCTATCCATTTTCTTTCAAAAAGAACTGGCTTCTCTTCCTGAAGTTCAGACGTTTGTAAAGGGAGTGCTGCATATTCAGCCCCCTTTTGTGCCTCCAGTGGCACCTTGGGATCTTATCGTGGTGTTGAGTTTCCTGAAGTCACACTGGTTTGAGCCACTCAAAACGGTGGAGTTAAAATATCTCACGTGGAAGGTGGTCATGCTATTAGCCTTGGCTTCGGCTAGGCGTGTGTCAGAATTAGCGGCTTTGTCACATAAAAGCCCCTATCTGGTTTTCCATATGGACAGGGCAGAATTGCGGACCCGTCCACAATTTCTGCCAAAAGTGGTGTCATCTTTTCATATGAACCAACCTATTGTGGTGCCTGTGGCTACTCGTGACTTGGAGGATTCCGAGTTACTAGATGTGGTCAGGGCTTTGAAGGTTTATGTAGCCAGAACGGCTAGAGTCAGGAAAACTGAGTCGCTGTTTATCCTGTATGCACCCAACAAGCTGGGTGCTCCTGCTTCAAAGCAAACTATTGCTCGCTGGATCTGTAACACGATTCAGCAGGCTCATTCTGCGGCTGGATTGCCGCTTCCAAAATCAGTAAAAGCCCACTCCACAAGGAAGGTGGGCTCTTCTTGGGCGGCTGCCCGAGGGGTCTCGGCTTTACAGCTTTGCCGAGCGGCTACTTGGTCAGGTTCAAACACTTTTGCAAAGTTCTACAAGTTTGATACCCTGGTTGAGGAGGACTTTGTGTTTGCTCATTCGGTGCTGCAGAGTCATCGGCACTCTCCCGCCCGTTTGGGAGCTTTGGTATAATCCCCATGGTCCTTACGGAGTCCCCAGCATCCACTAGGACGTTAGAGAAAATAAGATTTTACTTACCGGTAAATCTATTTCTCGTAGTCCGTAGTGGATGCTGGGCGCCCGTCCCAAGTGCGGACTTCTTCTGCAATGCTTGTATATAGTTATTGCTTAAATAAGGGTTATGTTTGGTTGCATCAGGGTTGATCTGATGCTCAGTTGTTGTTCATACTGTTAACTGGGTAAATTTACGGTATGATTGGTGTGACTGGTATGAGTCTTGCCCTGGATTCCAAAATCCTTTCCTTGTACTGTCAGCTCTTCCGGGCACAGTTTCTCTAACTGAGGTCTGGAGGAGGGACATAGAGGGAGTAGCCAGAACACACCAGAATCCAAATTCTTTCTTAAAGTGCCCTGTCTCCTGCGGAGCCCGTCTATTCCCCATGGTCCTTACGGAGTCCCCAGCATCCACTACGGACTACGAGAAATAGATTTACCGGTAAGTAAAATCTTATTTTTCTTTTTAGCGGAACTAATCAGGAAGCATTATGGTCGACATAGGAAACAGTATCCGTGTCGATATCAGGGAGTGGTAACTGGGCAAAATAACATTTTTGCGACCCCGAGGGGTTTGCGGGAAATATAGCTATGAACATGACATCATTAGATATTTTTACGTCTGTGTCTGGGACACAGATTTAAGCAACCTTACTATCTATCTATATATCTATATATATATCTATCTATATATATATATATATATATATACACACACATACATATGCATACAAGTATAGCCCTTATGCATCACATTATCATGCAAATTTTTTCCCAGTCAGAGATTGGTGGTGCCGACAGGGCCACCCACACACGTGTGTCCCCCATATAGTTTTCTCTTGGGAAAAATATTTATCTACCGACATGTTGACACATGTACCAAGTACCACCAGGAGTCGGCGGTACCGACTTTGTGGGAAGAGGCCTCAGACATGCCGACATACGTGTACCAAACACCCACCGACATTACACTGGGCTATAGGGGACATACCCACAGGAAGTCTGTCAGGTAGACACAAAGGGAGTTTTCCAGCTCACAACCCAGCGCTCAATCCCGGTTCTGAAACACTTATATAATGCCTCAGACCTGTAGCGCTTTTATAATTAACTTATATTGCACCAGATCAACTGTGCCCCTCCGTTTTTCACCCTGTTATATGTACAGTAGTGTGAGGAAGGACCAGCGTCTCTACAGCTCTTGGACAGAAAATGGCGCTGCTGTGAGGGCTAAGCCCTGCCCCCTTAATGGCACACTTAAGCCCCGCTATTTTCTTAAATATTTATACTGGCGGGGGTCCGTAATTAGTGCCTTGGCACTTAAATCACTTTCTGCCAGTCTGATATGAGGTCTATATGCTGCCCAGGGCGCCCACCCTCCCCGCGCCCTGCACCCTGTAGTGCCGCTGTGTGTGGGAGTATGGCGCGCAGCTTGCGATCGCTGTGCGGTACCTCAAAGCAGTCACTGAAGTCTTCTGATCTTCTTCTACTCACCTGTCTTCTGACTTCTGGCTCTGCAAGGGGGGTGACGGCGGGCTCTGGGAATGAACCCCTAGGCGTACCTAGTGTTCCAAACCCTCAGGAGCTAATGGTGTCCTGTAGCCAAAGAAGCAGAGCCTTTAACTCACAGAAGTAGGTCTGACTTCTCTCCCCTAAGTCCCACTAAGCAGGGAGACTGTTGCCAGCAGTGCTCCCTGAAAATAAAAAACCTAACAAAGACTTTTCAGAGAAACTCAGTAGAGCTCCTCAGAGTGCATCCAGTCTGCCTGGGCACAGATTCTAAACTGGGGTCTCTAGGAGGAGCATAGAGGAAGGAGCCAGGTCACAGCCTTTGAAAGTCTTAAAGTGCCCATGTCTCCTGCGGATCCCGTCTATATCCCATGGTTCTTGAAGTGACCCCAGCATCCTCTAGAACGTATGAGAAACATCATTGTAGACACAGGCAAGGAGATCAGGACAGAGCAGCAGAGCATGATGATAGCGCAGGGCAGGGCAAAGCAGCATGATATAACAGTATAGGGCAGAGGAGGACAGAATAGGACAGCCAAGCAGGACAGAGTGTGAACAGCAGAAAGCAGAGAAGGAATAAGGACAGAGCAGGATACACAGATCAGAACTAAAAGAACAACAAGCACAGAGATTTCAGCACAGCTATTAAGTGATTATTACTCACCTGTGCTGATATCTGTAGGGATTTCCTCCTCCTTACACTGCTGATCACCCATCACATACATCACTTCTCCCTTAATATCAGTTATGTTATCACCCTATATAAACAACATAACAATAGAACAAATTAATAAAATAGGATTTTAGTACCTACCGGTAAATCCTTTTCTCTTAGTCCGTAGAGGATGCTGGGGACACTTCAAGAACCATGGAGTATAGACGGGATCCGCAGGAGACATGGGCACTTTAAGACTTTGAAGGGGTGTGAACTGGCTCCTCCCTCTATGCCCCTCCTCCAGACTCCAGTTATAGGAACTGTGCCCAGGGAGACTGACATTTAGAGGAAAAGGATTTATTGTTAAACTAAAGGTGAGATACATACCAGCTCACACCACAAACACGCCGTACAACATGGCATTTAACAGAAACTCCAGTCAACGGCATGAACCATGTCAGCAACAGGCTGACTATAACAAAAAACACAACCTGTGTATAAACATAATCAATAACTAATAACTGCAGATCGAGTCCGCACCGGGACGGGCGCCCAGCATCCTCTACGGACTAAGAGAAAATAGGATTTTAATACCTACCGGTAAATCCTTTTCTCTTAGTACGTAGAGGATGCTGGGGATGCTTCAAGAACCATGGGGTATAGACGGGATCCGCAGGAGACATGGGCACACTTTAAGACTTTGAATGGGTGTGAACTGGCTCCTTCCTCTATGCCACTCCTCCAGACTCCAGTTTAAGTAACTGTGCCCAGGGAGACGAACATTTCGAGGAAAGAATTTTTGTTAAACCACGGTGAGCATCTTACCAGCTCACACCTCCAGTATGCCGCAGAACGTGGCATTCAATAGAACACCAGCCGACGGCATGAAGAATATGCAGCAATATGCTGACATAAAGCATAATACAACCTGTGTGTAAACACAACCAATAACAGCATAACGCATGCCATGGCATGAATAACATCAGCAACAGGCTGAATTAAATACAACACACCACGTGTGTAACCATACCCAATAACTGCAGATACAGCACGCACTGGGACGGGCGCCCAGCATCCTCTACGGACTAAGATAAAAGGATTTACCGGTAGGTATTAAAATCCTATTTTCTCATACGTCCTAGAGGATGCTGGGGATGTTTTAAGAACCATGGGGTTTATACCAAAGCTCTAGAACGGGCGGGAGAGTGCGGATGACTCTGCAGCACCGATTGACCAAACAAGAGGTCCTCCTCAGCCAGGGTATCAAACTTGTAAAACTTCGCAAAGGTGTTTGATCCCGACCAAGTAGCAGCTCGGCAAAGCTGTAATGCCGAGACCCCTCGGGCAGCCGCCCAGGACGAGCCCACCTTTCTGGTAGAATGGGCCTCCACCGATTTCGGTAACTGCAATCCCGCCGTAGAATGAGCCTGCTGAATCGTATTACAGAGCTAGCATGCAATAGTCCGCTTGGAAGCAGGAGTCCCAATCTTGTTGGGAACCCACAGGACAAACAGAGTCTCTGTTTTCCTAATCTGAGCCGGCCTGGCGACATAGATTTTCAAAGCTCTGACACATCGAGAGACTTCGATTCCGCCAAGGCGTCAGTAGCCACTGGCACCACAATAGGCTGGTTTACCACTTTTTGCAGAAAATTGCAGACGAATTCTCAACTCCGCTCTATCTGCATGGAAGATCAAATAGGGGCTTTTGTGAGACAAAGCCGCCAATTCAGACACCCGCCTTGCGGATGCCAACGCCAACAGCATGACTACTTTCCAAGTAAGGAATTTCAACTCAACCTTTCGTAAAGGTTTAAACCAATGAGATTGCTGGAACTGCAACACCACATTCAGATCCCATGGTGTCATTGGGGGCACAAAGGGAGGTTGGATGTGCAGAACGCCCTTCACGAAAGTCTGAACTTCTGGAAGGGAGGCCAATTCTTTCTGCAAGACAATTTATAAGGCCGAAATTTGTACTTTAATGGAGCCTAACTTTAGGCCCGCATCCACCCCTACTTGCAAAAAATGGAGCAAACGCCTCAGCTGAAAGTCCTCCGTAGGAGCCTTCTTGGATGCACACCAAGACACATATTTTCTCCAAATACGGTGGTAATGCTTTGCCGTTACTTCTTTTCTAGCCTGAAGAAGTGTGGGAATGACTTCACTGGGAATACCCTTTCGGGCTAGGAATTGGCGTTCAACCGCCATGCCGTCAAACGCAGCCGCGTTAAGTCTTGATACACGCACGGTCCTTGTTGTAACAGGTCCTCTTGTAGAGGAAGAGGCCAGGGATCTTCTATGAGCAACTCCTGAAGATCTGGATACCAGTCCCTCCATGGCCAGTCTGGAACAATGAGTATCGCCTGAACCCTTGTTCTTCTTATGATCTCTATCACCTTTGGAATGAGTGGAAGTGGAGGGAACACATAGACCAACGGAAACACCCACGGTGTCACTAGGGCGTCCACCGCTATTGCTTGAGGGTACCTTGACCTGGAACAATATCTCTGAAGTTCCTTGTTGAGGCGAGACGCCATCATATCTATTTGAAGAATTCCCCAACGACTTGTCACTTCTGCAAAGACCTCTTGATGAAGACCCCACTCTCCTGGATGGAGATTGTGTCTGCTGAGGAAGTCTGCTTCCCAGTTGTCTACACCCGGAATGAAGACGACTGACAGAGCGCTTACACGTCTTTCCGCCCAGCGGAAAACTTTTGTGGCTTCTGCCATTGCCGCTCTGCTCTTCGTTCCGCCCTGGCGGTTAACATACGCCACTGCTGTTAAGTTGTCCGACTGAATTAAGATGGGCAGATCGCGAAGACGATGTTCCGTGTTGTAAATAGCTCTTAATTCCAGAATGTTTATTGCAGACAAGCTTTCTGGCTTGACCATTTTCCCTGGAAATTCTTCCCCATGAAAGACTGCTCCCCAGCCTCGGAGACTTGCATCCATGGACACCAGGATCCAATCCTGGATCCCGAACCTTCGTCCCTCTAGGAGGCGAGAACTGTGCAGCCACCACAGGAGAGAGATTCTGGTCCTGGAAGATATTTTCCGGTGCATGTTCAGGTGAGACCCGGACCACCTAAACCACTCTGGCATTCAACCTGCTCACTGAATGGCCTCGTAGTCCTCAACCATCTTTTTAATCAACGGAACGTATTGATGGATTGACACCGTTGCAGATCTGATCCGACTCTGAATCCTCAGAGCTTTTTCCACTGTAAAAAACAAACTCTCAACAGTTCTGTATCTAACATCATTCCCAACGCCGACAACCGCGTAGTTGGGATAAACAGTGATTCTGGCAAGTTCAGGAGCCAACCACTTTGTTGAAGAACTGTCTGGAAGAAAATAAAGTTTTGCACCACTTGTTTCCTGACCTCGCCGTACTCAGGAGAGCGTCCCAGTACAGAATAACGACTCTTGCTATTGAAGGAAAACCATCATACCGCCATCACTCCGGTGAATTGGCAATGACAATCCTGAATAGCAAACCCAGGTAAGCCTAATGCGGAAGAAACCGTACTTAGACCCTCTTTCTCCTTTTACAGATTGGAGATCCCTGCCTTGAGAGATTCCATCTTGTAATTCAACTTAAGTAGAAATTTTTGGGATTGTTCTGACCGAGCCGTCCGGCCTCAGAAGCACAAAAACTTGAATAACAGGTTTTTTTTTTGTTTCGTGACCGGGACAGCAGGACAATGACCTGATCCTGACCCAACTCTTGTATGGCGTTGCATACTACCTCCCCGTCCAGAGGAGAATTGGTAAGGTCTATTTGAAAAAAAATCAGTGAGGGGAATCGTTTGGAAACTCCAGTATGTCCCCCTTGGGACTCTATTCTTAAACTCACTGGTCCATGTCCATTCCAGGACTGACTGAAGAGTATTAGACGTGATCCCACCGGTGTGGGCTCCCGCAAGATAGCCCTAGTGACATGTGGTGGATGTGGTAGAAACAGAGGATGATTTCTGCTTCTGCGAACTTGAAAAGACTGCTGACCTCTTACCTTTTCACCTTCCTCTACCTGCAAAGAAAGGGAAAACCGTATCCATTCGGTCGAAATGACTGCATCCTACAAAAATGCATCACCAACCGTTGTGAGGGAACATAGGTAAAGAAGGTAGACTTACCAGTGGTATCTGCCGAGATCAACTTAACAAAGCCATCCCCAAACCAGGTTTTACCTTCATAGGGAAGAGACTCCAGTTCTTCTCGGAGTCTAGTCGAGACCGCCATGGAAGTGGCCCGCAAAAACAAGAGAGTCGTATATCCCTTGTAGTCGCACGGCAGTATGCTGCAATGATATACACGACTCAACTTAAGTAGTACTCTGCATACAACTACTCCCCCACGTGCATGTAATGCTAGCATAATCAATGTTCATGCGGACACATAATTAGAGTATCACATATCTTCCAGCATACAATCCTTTTTGACAGGGCCCCGTGCAGAACAGGGGGTGACTCTCACATTATTCTATCTATGAGAAGGAATAATTTTACCTCAGCATTCATTATATTTTTTTTTATATATATATATACACACCTCTCTCTCTCTCTCTCTCTCTCTATATATATATATATATATATATATATATATATATATATATCTCTATCTAATACGTATACATATATCCATTTGTCAGGAACAGCAGGGTCCCTAGTGACGTTAATACGTTCTAATGTGTATGAATAGGTACTGAATGCCGATTTTGTGGATCTGATCAGGAAACATCATGGTCGACATAAGAAACATTATTCGAGTCGATCTCAGGGAGTAGTAGCTGGGCAAAATAAAATTTTTCCCGAGGGGTCTGAGAGAAATCTATTCAATGCATATGACTCCCTCCATAAATAATATCACGTCTGTGATTGTGCCACAGACCTATGTAACCTTACTATACATACATATAGGTATAGCTCTTTCTGATATGCATCACATTATCATGCCAATTTTTTACCCAGTCAGATATTGTTGGTGCCGACAGGGTCACTCCCCACGTCTGTGTCTCCCATATAGTTTTCTCTTGGGTAAAATATACCTCTACTGACATGTTGACATTTATTTACATGTATCCAGTACCATTAGGAGTCGACAGAGTCATTCCCTTTGTGGCAGAGCACTCAGCCTCAGATATACCGACACACGTGTACCAAACACCCACCAACATTACACTGGCTATAAGGGATAGACCCCAGTACATTCTGTCATGGAAACACAGAAGGAGTTTACTAGCTCATTTCCACAGCGCTCATGAAATAGTGTGCTTTATTTTCAATTAATATTTCACCAAACAACTGTGCCCCCCCTCGTTTATCACTCTGAACTGTACAGCAGTGCTTTGGAGGGACCAGCGTCTCCGTGAGGAGAAAATGGCGCTGAAATGAGTTGTGAGGGGGAAGCCCCGTCCCCTTAATGGCGCGTTTCAGCCCCGCTATTACTTACACATATTTATACTGGCGGGGGTTAAATATAGTGCCTAAGCACTTATATATTCTATTGCCAGTCTATACTGAGGATTTATATGCTGCCCAGGGCGTCCCCACCGCACCCTGCACCAAACAGTGCCTGTATGTGTGGGAGCATGGCGCACAGCGCGGCCGCTGTGCGGTACCTCAAAGCAGTCACTGAAGTCTTCTGATCTTCTTCTACTCACCCGTCTTCTGACTTCTGGCTCCATGGGGGGTGACGGCACGGCTCTGGGAACTAGCATCTAGGCGTACCTAGCGATCAGACCCTCAGGAGCTAATGGTGTCCAGTAGACTAAGAAGCAGAGCCCTGAAACTCACAGAAGTAGGTCTGCTTTCTCCCCTCAGTCCCACGATGCAGGGAGCCTGTTGCCAGCAGGTCTCCCTGAAAATAAAAAACCTAACAAAGTCTTTTTCAGAGAAACTCAGTAGAGCTCCCCTGTGTGTGACCAGTCTCACTGGGCACAGAATCTAAACTGGAGTCTGGAGGAGGGGCATAGAGGGAGGAGCCAGTTCACACCCATTCAAAGTCTTAAAGTGTGCCCATGTCTCCTGCAGATCCCGTCTATACCCCATGGTTCTTGAAGCATCCCCAGCAACCTCTAGGACGTATCAGAAAAGGATTTAGCGGTAGGTACTAAAATCCTATTTTCTCATACGTCCTAGAGGATGCTGGGGACACTTCAAGAACCATGGGGTTTATACCAAAGCTCTAGAGCATGCGGGAGAGTGCGGATGACTCTGCAGCACCGATTGACCAAACATGAGGTCCTCATCAGCCAGGGTATCAAACTTATAAAATTTCGCAAAAGTGTTTGAACCCGACCAAGTAGCTGCTCGGCAGAGCTGTAATGCCGAGACTCCACGGGCAGCCGCCCAGGATGAGCCCACTTTCCTGGTAGAGTGGGCCTTCACTGATTTCGGTAACGGCAGTCCAGCCGTAGAATGAGCGTGCTGAATCGTATTGCAGATCCAGCGCGCAATAGTCTGCTTTGAAGCAGGCGCTCCAATCTTGTTGGCAGCATACAGGATAAACAGAGTTTCCGTTTTCCTAAGTTCAACCGTTCTGGCGACATAAATCTTCAAGGCCCTGACAACATCGAGAGATTTTGACTTCGCGAAGGCGTCAGTAGCCACTGGTACCACAATAGGCTGGTTCATGTGGAACGATGAAACCACCTTCGGCAGAAATTGTTGACGAGTCCTCAACTCCGCTCTATCCTCATGGAAGATTAAGTAAGGGCTCTTGTGAGACAAATCCGCTAACTCAGACACCCGCCTTGCAGATGCCAAGGAAAATAGCATGATCACTTTCCAAGTGAGAAATTTCAACTCAACCTTCTGTAAAGGTTCAAACCAATGTGATTGAAGAGAATGCAACACCACGTTAAGATCCCATGGTACCACTGGGGGCACAAATGGAGGTTGGATGTGCAAAACTCCTTTCACGAAAGTCTGAACTTCTGGAAGGGAGGCCAATTGTTTTTGAAAGAAAACCGATAAGGCCAAAATTTGTACTTTAAATCGAGCCTAACTTTAGGCCCGCATCCACACCTGCTTGCAGGAAATAGAGAAAACGCCCTAGCTGAAATTCTTCTGTAGGAGCCTTCTTGGATTCACACCAAGACACATTTTCTCCAAATATGGTGGTAATGGTTAGACGTTACTCCTTTTCTAGCCTGAAGAATAGTGGGAATGACTTCACTGGGAATACCCTTTCGGACTAGGATCCGGCGTTCAACCGCCAAGCCGTCAAACGTAGCCGCGCTAAGTCGTGATAAACGCACGGCCCCTGCTGTAACAGATCCTCTCTAAGAGGAAGAGGCCAGGGTTCTCTTATGAGTAATTCCTGAAGATTTGGATACCAAGCCCTCGTTGGCCAGTCCGGAACAATGAGGATCGCCTGAACCTTTGTTCTTCTTATGATCTTTAGCACCTTTGGAATGAGTGGAAGTGGAGGGAACACGTACACCGACTGAAACACCCATGGTGTCACCAGCGCGTCCACCGCTATTGCTTGAGGGTCCCTCGACCTGGAACAATATCTCTGAAGTTTCTTGTTGAGGCGAGACGCCATCATGTCTACTTGAGGAATTCCCCAAAGACTTGTCACATCTGTGAAGACCCCACTCTCCTGGATGTAGATCGTGTCTGCTGAGGAAGTCTGCTTCCCCAGTTGTCCACTCCTGGAATGAAGATTGCCGACAGAGCGCTTGTATGCTTTTCCGCCCAGCGTAAAATCCTTGTGGCTTCTGCCATTGCAGCCCTGCTCCTCGTTCCACCCTGGCGGTTTACGTGCGCTTCTGCTGTTATGTTGTCCGACTATATTAGGACGGGCAGGTTTGCGAAGAAGATGTTCCGCTTGAAGATGGCCGTTGTAAATGGCCCTTAACTCTAGAACGTTTATGTGTAGACAAACTTCATGGCTTGACCATGTTCCCTGGAAGGTTTCCCCCTGTGTGGCTGCTCCCCAGCCTCGGAGACTCGCATCCGTGGTTACTAGGATCCAGTCCTGGATCCCGAACCAGCGTCCCTCTAGGAGGTGAGCGCTGTGCAGCCACCACAGGAGTAAGATTCTGGTTTTGGAGGACAGGATTATTTTCCGGTGCATGTGCAGATGGGACCCGGACCACTTGCCCAACAGGTCCCACTGAAAAACTCTGGCATGGAACCTGCCAAATAGAATGGCCTCGTAGGCCGCCACCATCTTTCCCAGCAATCATTGATGGATTGAAACTCTCTCTCTGGTTTCAGAATTTGTTTGACTAAACCCTGAATTTCCAGAGCCTTCTCTTCTGGAAGAAAAACTCTGTAATTGCGTGGCCAGAATCATTACCAAAAACAACAGCCGTTTCGTCGGATTCAACTGTGACTTTGGCAAGTTCAGGAGCCAACCATGTTGCTGTAGAACTGTCAGGGAGAGCGCAATGTCCTGCTCCAGCTTGTCTTTGGATCTCGCCTTTATCAGGAGATCGTCCAAGTAAGGGATAATTGTGACTCCTTGTTTGCGAAGGAGAACCATCATTTCCGCCATTACCTTGGTGAAAATCCTCGGAGCCGTGGACAGACCAAACGGCAACGTCTGAAATTGGTAATGACAATCCTGAATAACAAACCTCAGGTAAGCCTGATGCGGAGGATATATGGCAGAGCTGGCCAAACCAGTCCTCGAGATCTACCAACAGTTCACATTTTCCATTCCTCCTAGCTGGTGCACAGGTGTAGTAATTACTAATTAAGATGTGCTGCATTCATTCATAACTGACAATTCTACAGATATCCAGGAGACCTGGAAAACATTAACTGTTGGTAGATCTCGAGGACCGGTTTGGCCAGCCCTGATATATGGGTACGTGTAAGTAGGTATCCTTTTTGTCGACCGACACCATGAAATCCCCTTCCTCCAGACTGGAGATCACCGCTCGGAGAGATTCCATCTTGAATTTGAATTTTCTTAGGTACAGATTGAGGGACTTTAGGTTCAGAATTGGTCTGACCGAGCCGTCCGGTTTCGGGACCACAAACAGGCTTGAATAAAAGCCTTCTCCCTGTTGTGACGGGGGAACTTTGATAATGACTTGACTTATACACAACTTCTGTATTGCATCGCATACAACCTTCCGGTCCTGAAGAGAAACTGGTAAGGCTGATTTGAAAAATCGGTGAGGGGGAACGTCTTAAAACTTGAGTTTGTACCCCTGGGACACTATTTCTAAAACCCATGGGTCCAGTGCCGAACGAGCCCAGAACTGACTGAAGAGCTTGAGACGTGCCCCCGCCGGTGCGGACTCCCGCAGAGGAGCCCCAGCGTCATGCGGTGGATTTGGCAGAAGCCGGTGAGGACTTCTGCTCCTGGGAACCTGCCACAGCAGGAGATCTTTTACCTCTTCCTCTATTGGCGAGGAAGGAATAACCTCGGCCTTTTTTGTATTTATTTGGCCGAAAGGACTGCATCTGAAAGTGTTGAGCTTTCTTTTGTTGTGGAGGAACGTAAGGCAAAAAGGACGACTTACCCGCGGTAGCAGTAGATACCAAATCAGTGAGACCCTCACCAAACAAAACACTACCTTTATATGGGAGAGACTCCATAGCTTTCTTAGAGTCAGTATCAGCATTCCATTGATGAACCCACAATGCTCGTCTAGCTGAAATTGCCAAATCTCTCGCCGCCTCCTTCAGGTAGGCCGCAGCGTCCCTGATATAACCCAGCGTTAACAGGATACTGTCCCTATCCCTATCTAGGGTATCTATATCAGTTGACAAGTTATCAGCCCATTTTTCAATAGCAGTACTCACCCATGCCGATGCAATGGTTGGTCTGAGCAGCGTACATGTGGCGACGTAAATGTATTTTAACGTAATCTCCTGTCTACGATCCGCAGGATCCTTAAGGGCTGCAGTGTCAGGAGACGGTAAAGCCACCTTTTTTGACAACCGAGACAGAGCTTTGTCCACAATGGGAGATGATTCCCACTTATCTCTATCTCCCGAGGGGAAAGGATACGCCACCTGAATCCTTTTGGGAACCAGAAACTTTTTGTCAGGATTTTCCCACATTTTAAAAAAATAGGCATTCAGTTCATGAGAGGGCAGAAATGTTACCTCAGGTTTCTTTCCTTTATACATACAGACCCTAGTATCAGGAACAGCAGGGTCGTCAGTGATATGTAACACGTCTTTTATTGCCACAATCATGTACTGAATGTTCTTTGCCAATTTTGGATCTAATTTGGCATCACTATAGTCGACACTGGAGTCAGTGTCCGTGTCGGTATCCGTGTCTACCAACTGAGCAAATGTACGCTTATGTGACCCCGAAGGGGCCTGGACCTGTGATAACACATCCTCCACAGATTTCTTCCATGTCTGGTTCAGAGATTCAGATTTATCTAATCTTAGCATTCAAGGCATTCAACACATTTACCCAATCAGGAGTCGGCGGTGCCGACAGACACACTCCCACAGCCGTTTCTGTCCCTACCACATTCTCCTCCTGGGAAGAGCATTCAGCCTCAGACATGCCGACACACGCGTATCGACACCCACAGACACACTGGGCAAATAGGGGACAGACCCACAGTACAGCCTGTCAGAGAATCACAAAGGGAGTTTGCCAGCTCACAACCCAGCGCTCAATCCCAGATCTGAAACTCTAATATAAAGCCCCAGATCAGTAGCGCTTTAATATTTGCACCAAATTATGTGCCCACCCCCCCCCCCCCCGTTTTGCACCCTGTTACTTGTACAGCAGTGTTGGAGGAGAGGACCAGAGTCTCTGCAGCTTCTGTGAGGAGAGAAAATGGCGCTGGTGAGAGCTAAGCCCTGCCCCCTTCATGGCGCGCTTCAGCCCGCTATTTTTTAACTAATTATACTGGCGGAGGTACTAATTTAGTGCCTAGGCACTCTAATTTCACTGTGCCAGTTGCAAAATAAACTTTTAATGCTGCCCAGGGCGCGCGCCCCCCCCCCCCCCCCCCGCAGTGCCGCTGTGTGTGGGAGCATGGTGCACAGCGCGATCGCTGTGCGGTACCTCAGAAAAGCCATCAATGAAGTCTTCTGTTCTTCTTCTACTCACCTGTCTTCTGACTTCTGGCTCTGCAAGGGGGGTGACGGCGGGCTCTGGGAGTGAACCCCTAGGCGTACCTAGTGTTCCAAACCCTCAGGAGCTAATGGTGTCCTGTAGCCAAGAAGCAGAGCCTTTAAACTCATTAGAAGTAGGTCTAACTTCTCTCCCCTAAGTCCCACGATGCAGGGAAACCGTTGCCAGCAGCCTCCCTGAAAATAACAAACCTAACAAAGTCTTTTCAGAGAAACACAGTAGAGCTCCCCTAGTGTGCATCCAGTCTCCCTGGGCACAATTCTAAAACTGGAGTCTGGAGGAGGGGCATAGAGGGAGGAGCCAGTTCACACCCCTTCAAAGTCTTAAAGTGCCCATGTCTCCTGCGGATCCCGTCTATACCCCATGGTTCTTGAAGTGTCCCCAGCATCCTCTAGGACGTATGAGAAAGTATGATAATAAACAGAAGAATATCATTGTTTAAGACATAGTTCCTCTACAGATCATATATTGATAAGTCACTTTGGTATATTGGGGAGACCCTAAATCCCACATACCTGATCCTCCTGTGGGGTCCTGCGATTCTCCTCTGTACAGTCCTGAGAATACAGAGGACGGGGACATCTCTCTGGGGTATCTCTGTTACTGGATCCATCTGTAGGAGAAGCAGAATAATTGAGTGCATTGTATACTGTATGTAATTTATTATGTGAGTATATTAATCTAAACAACCCATAGATTCATAGAGAAATCAGGAATAACTCCCTATGCTGTATTTACAAGGTATTTTAAGAGGTCTCAGTTATGTATTTTATCCTTAAAATTATTTTAATACAGAAACAGGAAAGAGGAAAATCATAAATGAACTTTGTGAGGTACCTCAGTAAGAGAGATGAAGATTCTCAGGTAAACTGGGATATCATAGAGGTCAAGGCAACGGGTCTGGGACTCCAGGTCGACAACAAAAAGGTCGACACGCCTTAGGTCGACGCCAATTGGTCGACACACCTTAGGTCGACATGGACAAAAGGTCGACATGGAAAAAGGTTGACATGAGGTTTTTATGTTTTTTTGGTGTCGTTTTCTTCGTAGAGTGACCGGGAACCCCAATTAGTGCACCGCGTTCGCTCGCCATGCTTCGGGCATGGTGCCTTCGCTCCGCTCGGCACAGATTACAGTTCCAATCGTAGTCCACGTGGATCGTTAAGTATGAAAAGGTTCCAAAAAAGAAAAAAATTGTGAAAAACTCATGTCGACCTTGTTCCGGTCGACCCTTTGTCCATGTCGACCTAAGGTGTGTCGACCAATTGGCGTCGACCTAAGGTGTGTCGACCTTTTTGTTGTCGACCTGGAGTCCGGATACCCAAGGCAACTCTCAATATGCAGAAGTTCTGGATGCTAGCCAATTGGGTGCCAATACTGAGATAAGATAATGAAGTGGTCTACGCGGCAGGTTGGGAGTATGAGTTCCAAAAGATATCTAAGAAAGATTTTCTCTAGTGCTAAAAACAAAGTAGTACAGGTTGAGTATCCCATATCCAAATATTCCGAAATACGGAATATTCCGAAATACGGACTTTTTGAGTGAGAGTGAGATAGTGAAAACTTTGTTTTTTGATGGCTCAATGTACACAAACTTTGTTTAATGCACAAAGTTATTAAAAATATTGTATTAAATGACCTTCAGGCTGTGTGTATAAGGTGTATATGAAACATAAATGAATTGTGTGAATGTACACAAACTTTGTTTAATGCACAGTTATAAAAAATATTGGCTAAAATGACCTTCAGGCTGTGTTTATAAGGTGTATACGTAACATGCATTATGTGCTTAGATTTAGGTCCCATCACCATGATATCTCATTATGGTATGCAATTATTCCAAAATACGGAAAAATCCCATATCCAAAATACCTCTGGTCCCAAGCATTTTGGATAAGGGAGACTCAACCTGTAATATAGAGTTGTTCTTCCTCCCATGGGAAAGAAGATTTAGAACACACTCTACTGAAGGGTTTCAAGGTTCCAATTTTTTTATATTCTATTACACTTTTGAATGAAATTATTTTACTCACTAACCCGCGGGCTACACCGGCCCATTCTGCAGCCCACAGTGCGGGTCACAGAGGCTTCTAATAACACTACTCAACAGCCATTTTGCATCTGATATAATATATATATCAATTTTTTACAGTACATGTCATTTTGTGCGAATAATCCAAATATACCATCAGAAAGTAGATATCATGTACGGTTTTTAAGATTTTCCTTTTTCCAACATTACATTTTAATTGAGTATATGCAAAAACATTATTAAGGGGGGGGGGTTAAAGAAAAAAAGGGACAGCAAGGGGAATAAAAAGGTAGGGTAGGGTAGACGGGTCATCAACAGGCATCAAATAAACAGTGCAGGGAAGCTACAGTATGAACAATCAAACATCAGGGTCCATAGTCGGGAGTTCATTCGGATTAAAAGGGGGAGAAGTACTGGGGCGGGGCGGTGGGGGAGGGAAATACCCTTATCTTCTGTGACATATAAAGTGCCATGGGAACCATTTCACGATATAGGACATTCATGGAGTACGGGACCTCTCAAGTCTCCATTTCAAAATGGAACTGAGGTTTTTTTTTAGTAAATGGGCGAGGAGACTTGTAATGCTTAGCTATTGTGGCTCTAGCAGATTTAAGATATGGCTGAGAACATAGTGGGTGGATAGGGAACCGTAATGGGGTATCAATGCAAAAGGGCTAAGGATGGGTCAAGAGCTAAAGGGAGGCCTAAAACTGAATAGTAGTATGCACCTCCGCCCAAAGAGCGTAAAACAAGACAATCCCACAATATTTTTTTAAAGCTTGTACCATCTAAATCCACAGAGACGCTAACAGAGTATGGGAGGCCGCGAGACGTATCTTGTGTAATTTACAGGGAGTCAAATAAAGTCTATATATGTTTAACATGCATCTCTGTTTGGTTTGTACACTTAGGGATAAATAAGAATTTACTTACCGATAATTCTATTTCTCGTAGTCCGTAGTGGATGCTGGGAACTCCGTAAGGACCATGGGGAATAGCGGCTCCGCAGGAGACTGGGCACAAAAGTAAAGCTTTAGGACTACCCGGTGTGCACTGGCTCCTCCCCCTATGACCCTCCTCCAAGCCTCAGTTAGGATACTGTGCCCGGACGAGCGTACACAATAAGGAAGGATTTTTGAATCCCGGGTAAGACTCATACCAGCCACACCAATCACACCGTACAACTTGTGATCTGAACCCAGTTAACAGCATGATAACAGAGGAGCCTCTAGAAAGATGGCTCACTACAACAATAACCCGATTTAGTTAACAATAACTATGTACAAGTATTGCAGACAATCCGCACTTGGGATGGGCGCCCAGCATCCACTACGGACTACGAGAAATAGAATTATCGGTAAGTAAATTCTTATTTTCTCTGACGTCCTAGTGGATGCTGGGAACTCCGTAAGGACCATGGGGATTATACCAAAGCTCCCAAACGGCGGGAGAGTGCGGATGACTCTGCAGCACCGAATGAGAGAACTCCCGGTCCTCCTCAGCCAGGGTATCAAATTTGTAGAATTTTGCAAACGTGTTTGCCCCTGACCAAGTAGCTGCTCGGCAAAGTTGTAAAGCCGAGACCCCTCGGGCAGCCGCCCAAGATGAGCCCACCTTCCTTGTGGAATGGGCACTTACTGATTTTGGCTGTGGCAGGCCTGCCACAGTATGTGCAAGCTGAATTGTACTACAAATCCAACGAGCAATAGTCTGCTTTGAAGCAGGAGCACCCAGCTTGTTGGGTGCATACAGGATAAACAGCGAGTCAGATTTTCTGACTCCAGCCGTCCTGGAAATAATAAGATTTTACTTACCGATAAATCTATTTCTCGTAGTCCGTAGTGGATGCTGGGACTCCGTCAGGACCATGGGGAATAGCGGCTCCGCAGGAGACAGGGCACAAAATTTAAAAGTTTGACCACTAGGTGGTGTGTACTGGCTCCTCCCCCTATGACCCTCCTCCAAGCCTCAGTTAGGATACTGTGCCCGGACGAGCGTACACAATAAGGAAGGATTTTGAATCCCGGGTAAGACTCATACCAGCCACACCAATCACACCGTACAACTTGTGATCTGAACCCAGTTAACAGTATGACAAACGTAGGAGCCTCTGAACAGACGGCTCACAACAATAACAACCCGATTTTTTTGTAACAATAACTATGTACAAGTATTGCAGACAATCCGCACTTGGGATGGGCGCCCAGCATCCACTACGGACTACGAGAAATAGATTTATCGGTAAGTAAAATCTTATTTTCTCTGACGTCCTAGTGGATGCTGGGACTCCGTCAGGACCATGGGGATTATACCAAAGCTCCCAAACGGGCGGGAGAGTGCGGATGACTCTGCAGCACCGAATGAGAGAACTCCAGGTCCTCCTTAGCCAGGGTATCAAATTTGTAGAATTTTACAAACGTGTTCTCCCCTGACCACGTAGCTGCTCGGCAGAGTTGTAATGCCGAGACCCCTCGGGCAGCCGCCCAAGATGAGCCCACCTTCCTTGTGGAATGGGCCTTGACAGATTTAGGCTGTGGCAGGCCTGCCACAGAATGTGCAAGTTGAATTGTGCTACAAATCCAACGAGCAATCGTCTGCTTAGAAGCAGGAGCACCCAGCTTGTTGGGTGCATACAGTATAAACAGCGAGTCAGATTTTCTGACTCCAGCCGTCCTTGAAATATATATTTTCAATGCTCTGACAACGTCCAGCAACTTGGAATCCTCCAAATCGCTAGTAGCCGCAGGCACCACAATAGGCTGGTTCAGGTGAAACGCTGAAACCACCTTAGGCAGAAAGTGAGGACGCGTCCGCAGTTCTGCCCTGTCCGAATGGAAAATCAGATATGGGCTTTTATACGATAAAGCCGCCAATTCTGACACTCTCCTGGCTGAAGCCAGGGCCAGTAGCATGGTTACTTTCCATGTAAGATATTTCAAATCCACCGATTTGAGTGGCTCAAACCAATGGGATTTGAGAAAATCCAAAACTACATTAAGGTCCCACGGTGCCACTGGGGGCACAACCGGGGGCTGTATATGTAGTACTCCTTTTACAAAAGTCTGGACTTCAGGAACTGAAGCCAATTCTTTCTGGAAGAAAATCGACAGGGCCGAAATTTGAACCTTAATGGACCCTAATTTGAGGCCCATAGACAATCCTGTTTGCAGGAAATGTAGGAATCGACCCAGTTGAAATTCCTCCGACGGGGCCTTCCTGGCCTCACACCACGCAACATATTTTCTCCAAATGCGGTGATAATGTTGTGCAGTCACCTCCTTCCTGGCTTTTACCAGGGTAGGGATGACCTCTTCCGGAATGCCTTTTTCCCTTAGGATTCGGCGTTCAATCGCCATGCCGTCAAACGCAGCCGCGGTAAGTCTTGGAATAGACACGGTCCCTGCTGAAGCCGGTCCCGTCTTAGAGGTAGAGGCCACGGATCTTCCGTGAGCATCTCCTGAAGTTCCGGGTACCAAGTTCTTCTTGGCCAATCCGGAGCCACGAGTATCGTTCTTACTCCCCTTTGCCGTATAATTCTCAGTACTTTTGGTATGAGAGGCAGAGGAGGAAACACATACACTGACTGGTACACCCATGGTGTTACCAGAGCGTCTACAGCTATTGCCTGAGGGTCTCTTGACCTGGCGCAATACCTGTCCAGTTTTTTGTTGAGGCGGGACGCCATCATGTCCACCATTGGTCTTTCCCAATGGACCACAATCATGTGGAAGACTTCTGGATGAAGTCCCCACTCTCCCGGGTGCAGATCATGTCTGCTGAGGAAGTCTGCTTCCCAGTTGTCCACTCCCGGGATGAACACAGCTGACAGTGCTAACACATGATTTTCTGCCCAGCGGAGAATCCTTGCAGCTTCTGCCATTGCCCTCCTGCTTCTTGTGCCGCCCTGTCTGTTTACGTGGGCGACTGCCGTGATGTTGTCCGACTGAATCAACACCGGCTGACCCTGAAGCAGAGGTTTTGCCAGGCTTAGAGCATTGTAGATTGCTCTTAGCTCCAGTATATTTATGTGAAGAGACGTCTCCAGGCTTGACCACACGCCCTGGAAGTTTCTTCCCTGTGTGACCGCTCCCCAGCCTCTCAGGCTGGCATCCGTGGTCACTAGGACCCAGTTCTGTATGCCGAATCTGCGGCCCTCTAACAGATGAGCACTCTGCAACCACCATAGCAGAAACACTCTTGTCCTTGTGGACAATTTTATCCGCTGATGCATCTGCAGATGCGATCCGGACCATTTGTCCAGCAGATCCCACTGAAAAGTTCGTGCATGGAATCTGCCGAATGGAATCGCTTCGTAAGAAGCTACCATTTTTCCCAGGACTCTTGTGCATTGATGCACAGATAACTCCCTTGCTTTCTCCTCCGGAAGAAATACCTTTTTCTGAACAGTGTCCAGAATCATCCCTAGGAACAACAGACGTGTCGTCGGGATCAGTTGGGATTTTGGAAAATTCAGAATCCACCCGTGTTGTTGGAGCACTACTTGGGTTAGTGCTACTCCGACCTCCAGCTGTTCTCTGGATCTTGCCCTTATCAGGAGATCGTCCAAGTAAGGGATAATTAAGACGCCTTCTCTTCGAAGAAGGATCATCATTTCGGCCATTACCTTGGTAAAGACCTGGGGTGCCGTGGACAATCCAAACGGCAGCGTCTGAAACTGATAATGACAGTTTTGGACCACGAACCTGAGGTACCCTTGGTGTGAAGGACAAATTGGAACATGAAGGTAAGCATCCTTGATGTCCAAGGACACCATAAAATCCCCTTCTTCCAGATTCGCTATCACTGCTCTGAGTGACTGCATCTTGAACTTGAATTTTTGTATGTACAGGTTCAGAGATTTTAGATTTAGAATCGGTCTTACCGAGCCGTCCGGCTTCGGTACCACAAATAGCGTGGAGTAATACCCCTGTCCCTGTTGTAGGAGGGGTACCTTGACTATCACCTGCTGAGAATACAGCTTGTGAATGGCCTCCAATACCGTCGCCCTGTCGGAGGGAGACGTTGGCAAATCAGACTTTAGGAAACGGCGAGGAGGGGACTTCTCGAATTCCAACCTGTAACCCTGAGATACTACCTGCAGGATCCAGGGGTCCACCTGCGAGTGAGCCCACTGTGCGCTGAAATGTTTGAGGCGACCCCCCACCGCCCCTGAGTCTGCTTGTAAGGTCCCAGCGTCATGCTGACGCCTTTGTAGAAGCCGGGGAGGGCTTCTGCTCCTGGGAAGGAGCTGCTTGTTGCAGTCTCTTACCCTTTCCTTTGCCTCGGGGCAAATAGGAATGTCCTTTTGCTCGTTTGTTCTTATAGGAACGAAAGGACTGTGGCTGAAAAGCCTGCGGCTTTTTCTGGCAGATATGGACATCGCACTTACTCTTGATGCCAGAGTGCAAATATCTCTCTGTGCATCTCGCATATAAAGAAATGCATCCTTTAACTGCTCTATAGTCAGTAAAATACTGTCCCTATCCAGGGTATCAATATTTTCAGACAGTGACTCCGACCAAGCCACGCCAGCACTGCACATCCAGGCTGAGGCGATTGCTGGTCTCAGTATAACACCCGTATGTGTGTATATACTTTTTAATTAATGTATTCTCCAGCCTCCTATCAGCTGGATCCTTGAGGGCGGCCGTATCAGGAGACGGTAACGCCACTTGCTTTGATAAGCGTGTGAGCGCCTTATCCACCCTAGGAGGTGTTTCCCAGCGCGCCCTAACCTCTGGCGGGAAAGGGTATAATGCCAATAACTTCTTTGAAATTAGCAGTTTTCTATCTGGGGTAACCCACGCTTCATCACACACTTCATTCAGTTCCTCTGATTCAGGAAAAACTATCGGTAGTTTTTTCACACCCCACATAATACCCCTTTTTGTGGTACTTGCAGTATCAGAGATATGCAAAGCCTCCTTCATTGCCGTGATCATATAACGTGTGGCCCTACTGGAAAATACGTTTGTTTCTTCACCGTCGACACTGGATTCAGTGTCAGTGTCTGGGTCTGTGTCGACCGACTGAGGTAAAGGGCGTTTTACAGCCCCTGACGGTGTCTGAGACGCCTGGACAGGTACTAACTGGTTTGCCGGCTGTCTCATGTCGTCAACCGACTTTTGTAGCGTGCTGACACTATCCCGTAATTCCATAAACAAAGCCATCCATTCTGGTGTCGACTCCCTAGGGGGTGACATCACCATTACAAGCAATTGCTCCGCCTCCACGCCAACATCGTCCTCATACATGTCGACACACACGTACCGACACACAGCAGACACACAGGGAATGCTCTGATAGAAGACAGGACCCCACTAGCCCTTTGGGGAGACAGAGGGAGAGTTTGCCAGCACACACCCAAGCGCTATAAATATATATATAGGGACAACCTTAATAAGTGTGTTCCCTTTATAGCAGCTCAAATATTATAAATATCGCCAATAAGTGCCCCCCCTCTCTGTTTTTACCCTGTTTCTGTAGTGCAGTGCAGGGGAGAGTCCTGGGAGCCTTCCTCGCAGCGGAGCTGGGCAGGAAAATGGCGCTGTGTGCTGAGGAGAATAGGCCCCGCCCCCTTTTCGGCGGGCTTCTTCTCCCGTTTTTTTTGGAACCTGGCAGGGGTTAAATACATCCATATAGCCCCAGGGGCTATATGTGATATATTTTAGCCAGAATAGGTATATTACATTGCTGCCCAGGGCGCCCCCCCCAGCGCCCTGCACCCTCAGTGACCGCTGGTGTGAAGTGTGCGGAGAACAATGGCGCACAGCTGCAGTGCTGTGCGCTACCTCATGAAGACTGAGACGTCTTCTGCCGCCGGTTTCTGGACCTCTTCTCTATTCGGCATCTGCAAGGGGGTCGGCGGCGCGGCTCCGGTGACCCATCCAGGCTGTACCTGTGATCGTCCCTCTGGAGCTAGTGTCCAGTAGCCTAAGAAGCAAATCCATCCTGCACGCAGGTGAGTTCACTTCTTCTCCCCTAAGTCCCTCGTTGCAGTGAGCCTGTTGCCAGCAGGACTCACTGAAAATAAAAAACCTAACAAACTTTTTCTAAGCAGCTCTTTAGAAGAGCCACCTAGATTGCACCCTGCTCGGACGGGCACAAAAACATAACTGAGGCTTGGAGGAGGGTCATAGGGGGAGGAGCCAGTACACACCACCTAGTGGTCAAACTTTTAAATGTTGTGCCCTGTCTCCTGCGGAGCCGCTATTCCCCATGGTCCTGACGGAGTCCCAGCATCCACTAGGACGTCAGAGAAATATATTTTCAGGGCCCTGACAACATCTAGCAACTTGGAGTCCTCCAAGTCCCTAGTAGCCGCAGGCACCACAATAGGTTGATTCAGGTGAAACGCTGACACCACCTTAGGGAGAAACTGAGGACGAGTCCTCAATTCCGCCCTGTCCGAATGGAAAATCAGATAGGGGCTTTTGCAAGATAAAGCCGCCAATTCTGACACGCGCCTGGCCGAAGCCAGGGCCAACAGCATGGCCACTTTCCATGTGAGATATTTTAAATCCACAGATTTAAGTGGTTCAAACCAATGTGATTTGAGGAACCCCAAAACTACATTGAGATCCCAAGGTGCCACTGGAGGCACAAAAGGAGGCTGTATATGCAGCACTCCCTTGAAACGTCTGGACTTCAGGAACTGAAGCCAGTTCTTTCTGGAAGAAAATCGACAGGGCCGAAATTTGAACCTTAATGGACCCCAATTTGAGGCCCATAGACAGTCCTGTTTGCAGGAAATGCAGGAATCGACCCAGTTGAAATTCCTCCGTTGGGGCCTTCCTGGCCTCGCACCACGCAACATATTTTCGCCAAATGCGGTGATAATGTTTTGCGTCACATCCTTCCTGTTTTTGATCAGGGTAGGGATGACTTCCTCCGGAATGCCTTTTTCCTTTAGGATCCGGCGTTCAACCGCCATGCCGTCAAACGCAGCCGCGGTAAGACTTGAAACAGACAGGGTCCTTGCTGGAGCAGGTCCCTTCTTAGAGGCAGAGGCCACGGGTCCTCTGTGAGCATCTCTTGAAGTTCCGGGTACCAAGTCCTTCTTGGCCAATCCGGAGCCACGAGTATAGTTCTTACTCCTCTCCGTCTTATAATTATCAGTACCTTGGGTATGAGAGGCAGAGGAGGGAACACATACACGGTGTTACCAGAGCGTCCACAGCTATTGCCTGAGGGTCCCTTGACCTGGCGCAATACCTGTCCAGTTTTTTGTTGAGGCGGGACGCCATCATGTCCACCATTGGTTTTTCCCAACAGTTCACAATCATGTGGAAGACTTCTGGATGAAGTCCCCACTCTCCCGGGTGGAGGTCGTGTCCACTCCCGGAATGAACACTGCTGACAGTGCTATTACATGATTTTCCGCCCATTTTTTGCCATTGCCCTCCTGCTTCTTGTGCCGCCCTGTCTGTTTACGTGGGCGACTGCCGTGATGTTGTCCGACTGGATCAGCACCGGCTGACCTTGAAGCAGAGGTCTTGCTTGGCTTAGAGCATTGTAAATGGCCCTTAACTCCAGAATATTTATGTGAAGTGATGTCTCCAGGCTTGACCCCAAGCCCTGGAAATTTCTTCCCTGTGTGACTGCTCCCCAGCCTCGCAGGCTGGCATCTGTGGTCACCAGGACCCAGTCCTGAATGCCGAATCTGCGGCCCTCTAGAAGATGAGCACTCTGCAACCACCACAGGAGAGACACCCTTGTCCTTGGGGACAGGGTTATCCGCTGATGCATCTGAAGATGCGATCCGGACCATTTGTCCCGCAGGTCCCACTGGAATGTTCTTGCGTGGAATCTGCCAAATGGGATTGCTTCGTAGGAAGCCACCATTTTTCCCAGGACCCTTGTGCATTGATGCACTGAGACTTGGCCTGATTTTAGGAGGTTTCTGACTAGCTCGGATAACTCCCCGGCTTTCTCCTCCGGGAGAAACACCTTTTTCTGGACTGTGTCCAGGATCATCCCTAGGAATAGAAGACGTGTCGTCGGGATCAGCTGCGATTTTGGGATATTGAGAATCCAACCGTGCTGCCGCAGCACTACTTGCGATAGTGCTAACCCGACTACCAACTGTTCCCTGGATCTCGCCCTTATCAGGAGATCGTCCAAGTAAGGGATAATTAAAACTCCTTTTCGGAGGAGTATCATCATTTCGGCCATTACTTTGGTAAAGACCCGGGGTGCCGTGGACAATCCAAACGGCAGCGTCTGAAACGGATAGTGGCAGTTCTGTACCACAAACCTGAGGTACCCTTGATGAGAAGGGTAAATTGGGACATGGAGGTAAGCATCCTTGATGTCCAGAGACACCATATAATCCCCTTCTTCCAGGTTCGCGATCACTGCTCTGAGTGACTCCATCTTGAATTTGAACCTCTGTATGTAAGTGTTCAAAGATTTTAGAATTAAAATAGGTCTAACCGAGCCGTCCGGCTTCGGTATCACCAACAGCGTGGAATAATACCCCCTTTCCCTGTTGCAGGAGGGGTACCTTGATTATCACCTGCTGAGAATACAGCTTGTGAATGGCTTCCAATACCGCCTCCCTGTCGGAGGGAGACGTCGGTAAAGCAGGCTTTAGGAAACGGCGAGGGGGAGACGTCTCGAATTCCAATTTGTACCCCTGAGATACCACCTGAAGGATCCAGGGGTCCACTTGTGAGTGAGCCCACTGCGCGCTGAAATTCTTGAGACGGGCCCCCACCGTGCCTGAGTCCGCTTGTAAAGCCCCAGCGTCATGCTGAGGACTTGGCAGAAGCGGGAGAGGGCTTCTGTTCCTGGGAACTGGCTGTCTGCTGCAGCCTTTTTCCTCTTCCTCTGCCACGGGGCAGAAATGAGGAGCCTTTTGCCCGCTTGCCCTTATGGGGCCGAAAGGACTGCACCTGATAATACGGCGTCTTCTTTTGTTGAGAGGCTACCTGGGGTAAAAATGTGGATTTCCCAGCAGTTGCCGTGGCCACCAGGTCTGATAGACCTACCCCAAATAACTCCTCCCCTTTATAAGGCAATACTTCCATATGCCTTTTGGAATCCGCATCACCTGACCACTGCCTCGTCCATAACCCTCTTCTGGCAGAAATGGACAGCGCACTTACTCTTGATGCCAGTCGGCAAATATCCCTCTGTGCATCACGCATATATAAAAATGCATCTTTTAAATGCAATATAGTCAGTAATATACTGTCCCTATCCAGGGTATCAATATTTTCAGTCAGGGAATCCGACCAAGCCACCCCAGCACTGCACATCCAGGCTGAGGCGATTGCTGGTCGCAGTATAACACCAGTATGTGTGTATATACATTTTAGGATATTCTCCTGCTTTCTGTCAGCAGGTTCCTTAAGGGCGGCCGTATCAGGAGACGGTAGTGCCACCTGTTTTGACAAGCGTGTGAGCGCTTTATCCACCCTAGGGGGTGTTTCCCAACGTGCCCTATCCTCTGGCGGGAAAGGGTATGATGCCAATAACTTTTTAGGAATTATCAGTTTTTTATCGGGGGAAACCCACGCTTCATCACACACTTCATTTAATTCATCTTTCATTGCCTCAATCATGTAACGTGTGGCCCTACTGGAAGTCACATTCGTCTCTTCACCGTCGACACTGGAGTCAGTATCCGTGTCGGCATCTGTATCTGCCATCTGAGGTAACGGGCGCTTTAAAGCCCCTGATGGCCTTTGAGACGCCCCGACAGGCCCAAGCTGAGTAGCCGGCTGTCTCATGTCATCAACTGTCTTTTGTAAAGAGCTGACACTGTCACGTAATTCCTTCCATAAGCCCATCCACTCAGGTGTCGACCCCCTAGGGGGTGACATCACCATTACAGGCAATTGCTCCGCCTCCACATCAATTTCCTCCTCATACATGTCGACACAAACGTACCGACACACAGCACACACACAGGAAATGCTCTGATAGAGGACAGGACCCCACTAGCCCTTTGGGGAGACAGAGGGAGAGTATGCCAGCACACACCAGAGCGCTATATATATATATATATATAGGGATAACCTTATATAATGCTGCATTCACACCGCAAATGCCGGGTCCTACCCGGTAAGACAAACGTGTACTTACCGGGTGGGATCCGGCATTTGCGCTCCGTTGCAGGCTTCCCGACCCGGCAATATACCGGGTCGGTTGCCATGACAACGGAGGCCGCAGCAGCAACAGGGGCGGGGGTGGAGGCGGCGTCGGGAGATGAGCTCATCTCCAGCGCCGCCTCTCCCTATCTTGTGAATGGGAACCGTGTCGCATCGACACGGCTCCCATTCACACCGCACCTGACCCGGTAATCAACCCGGGTAAAACCCTTCTTTTTTACCGGGTTGATTTACCGGGTCAGGCGACCCGCTAAATCGCCCAGTGTGCTTTCACATCGCACACTGACCCGGTTCGACACGGCAATATGCCGTGTCGGTACCGGGTTATTTGTGCGATGTGAAAGGGGTATTAGTGTTTTTCCTCTTATAGCTGCTGTTTATGTTAATACTGCGCCTAATTAGTGCCCCCCTCTCTTGTTTTACCCTTTTATGTAGTGCAGGACTGCAGGGGAGAGTCAGGGAGACGTCCTTCCAGCGGAGCTGTGAGGGAAAACGGAGCCCGTGTGCTGAGGAGATAGGCTCCGCCCCCTTCTCGGCGGACTTTTCTCCCGCTCTTTGTAATATTCTGGCAGGGGTTAAAATACATCCATATAGCCCCGGGGGCTATATGTGATGTAATTTCGCCAGCCAAGGTGTTTTTATTGCTGCTCAGGGCGCCCCCCCCAGCGCCCTGCACCCTCAGTGACCGGAGTGTGAAGTGTGCCTGAGGAGCAATGGCGCACAGCTGCAGTGCTGTGCGCTACCTTGGTGAAGACAGGATGTCTTCTGCCGCCGATTTTCCGGACCTCTTCTTGCTTCTGGCTCTGTAAGGGGGCCGGCGGCGCGGCTCTGGGACCGGACTCCGAGGCTGGGCCTGTGTTCGGTCCCTCTGGAGCTAATGGTGTCCAGTAGCCAAGAAGCCCAAGCTGGCTGCAAGCAGGCAGGTTCGCTTCTTCTCCCCTTAGTCCCTCGATGCAGTGAGCCTGTTGCCAGCAGTTCTCACTGAAAATAAAAAACCTAAAACTAAACTTTATCTAAGAAACTCAGGAGAGCCTCCTAGAATGCACCCTTCTCGGCCGGGCACAAAATTCTAACTGAGGCTTGGAGGAGGGTCATAGGGGGAGGAGCCAGTGCACACCGGGTAGTCCTAAAGCTTTACTTTTGTGCCCAGTCTCCTGCGGAGCCGCTATTCCCCATGATCCTTACGGAGTTCCCAGCATCCACTAGGACGTCAGAGAAAATTTACTTAAGGTGGGAGTTTTTGTTTAGAACTGGTGATGTTGCTCATAGTAACCAATCAGATTCTACTTAACTTTTATCTAGCTCCTTCTAGAAGATAACAGGATCTGATTGGTTGCTATGGGCAACTTCACCAGTTCTAAAAAACCTCCCAGTTTAGTAAATTTACCCCTAAGGGCTTAATTCAGAATCAGTATGAGATTCTGCTAAATTGTAAAATCTGCTACTGAAAAAAAAATCTCATGCTGGGGGCCGCAATCTAATTGCAATCACGTTGCAGGAATCGCAGCAAGTAGGGTCGACCCCTGGCTGCGAAGGCAGGCGCACCGCCGACATGTTTCTGATCACAGGAAACTTCATCGTTCCGCCCCGGAAAAATGGCCATGACACGCCTGTGTTTTCTGATCAATAGCTGGCCAGTCCAGGCAGCGGTAAGTGGCTAAAAACAAGGACATAGAGGACTGGGACCCGGACCAAGGCACATTCTCCTAAGATGCCGGTAAGTGCTCAGCAAGACAGCCCTTCTGCCTGCGTTATGGGGTACACATCCTGCCCAGACTTCTCATCCTCTATGTCATCAGACAGTAATAAATGTGGTGTGATAGTGAAAATCTGATTTTCTACTGAATTCAGGGAAAACATGTTCACACATCAGATGCAGAGAATTTTTTAAAATTTGTTGAGTAGTATAATCTATTCAAGTCACAGAGACTCCCACAGAACCGACCTACTCCATAGCACAGTGATTCCCAAACTTTTTGGAATCATGGTGCCCTAGAGTATCAGAATTTTTTTCATGGCAGCCCAAGGACAAATGTTTCTTATTCAGAAATTAAGAAAAAATAGGACTTTAATACCTACCGGTAAATACGTTTCTCGTAGTCCATAAGGGATATCGGGGGAAACTAGTACGATGGGGTATAGACGGGGTCCAAAGGAGCCAGTGCACTTTACATTTATGCAACTGGGTGTGATGCTCCTCCCCTTTCAATGCCCCCTCCCACAGGCAGTAATAGGTAAAAACGTGCCCAAAGGACATATATGCAAGAAGGAACATGAGAACAAAAGGTGGTGAGATTTACAGACCAGCACACCACTAACATAGAACAACCAGCAACGGCTGGCGACAACAACAATAACAGCTGAACAGGTAACTAGAGAACAAGAACCTGCAGAAAAGTCAACGCACTGAGGGGGATATTCAATTATCCGCAAATTAGCGGCAATTTTGCGCCCGTTTTTCGACCTATTCAATTCCGACCGGGTTTCACGTGAAAATTCTTGCAGTGAAAAGTGCAGGTGAAAATGGGGAAATCAGCCTGTACCCCAAAAAATGCTAAACTAACATAGGAAAACAGAAGAGAAGTGTGTTAGAGATCACATTAGAGCGTTTTTGGGGACTTAAATTGTGTGAAATGGTTGTTATATGCATTTTTTTAAAAATGCAAAAAAATTATAGAAAGCAATTTTTTTTGAGCAAAATAAATGCTCTCATTAAATTTTGGGTACATGAAAATGGGTATAAGTATATATTTGGGTCATTTTAGGGTACTTTAAAAAAAAGTGGAAACAGACCGATTACTCCCATCTGCAAGCCTAAAAAACACCTGTCCCACTCATAAAGCACCCCAATATACCTGTCCCATACCTTGAACCCCAAATTCCATGACTTTTTACTTTTTCACCCCAAAAATGACATGTCATTATTGGCCAATTAAAAATAATTAAAAACTTAAACGTGCCTAATTAGTCATTAAGGGGGGTGTCCCAGGAGTTCTGTACCATATCCAAACATTTTTACCTTAAAATAGTGACTTTTCCCAACTTTTCACCTGCTTCAGAGAAGGTGAAGTGAAATTAGTGAAAAAATGATCACGATAAGTTTTCACGGAAAACTGAATAGGCTGTAATTGCGTTTCACGTGAAAAGTCCGTTTTTTCACCCGAAAACCGGACTTTTCACGTGAAAAGTTCGTTATCACTGCTAATTGAATATACCCCTGAAGCGGGCGCCCAATATCCCTTATGGACTAAAAGAAAATAATTTACCAGTAGGTATTAAAAATAGGATTTTAATAACCTACCGGTAAATCCTTTTCTCGTAGTCCGTAGAGGATGCTGGGGTCCACATAAGTACCATGGGGTATAGACGGGTCCACTAGGAGCCACTGGCACTTTAAGAGTTCGAGAGTGTAGGCTGCCTCCTCCCTATATGCCCCTCCTACCAGACTCAGTCTAGGAACTGTGCCCGAGGAGACGGACAACTTCGAGAGAAGGAATTTACACAGATAGTGGCGAGATTCACACCAGCTCACACACAAGGCATACCAAGCAAACTAGCTTGAAACATCAACAACAGCTGAGCAATATTACTTACCAAGTAACAAAAATAAGAATTTACTCACCGGTAATTCTATTTCTCGTAGTCCGTAGTGGATGCTGGGAACTCCGAAAGGACCATGGGGAATAGCGGGCTCCGAAGGAGGCTGGGCACTCTAGAAAGATTTATGACTACCTGGTGTGCACTGGCTCCTCCCACTATGACCCTCCTCCAAGCCTCAGTTAGGACACTGTGCCCGGACGAGCGTACACAATAAGGAAGGATTTTGAATCCCGGGTAAGACTCATACCAGCCACACCAATCACACCGTATAACTCGTGATATTATACCCAGTTAACAGTATGAAACAACTAAGCCTCTCAACAGATGGCTCAACAATAACCCGCTTTAGTTAACAATAACTATGTACAAGTATTGCAGATAAACCGCACTTGGGATGGGCGCCCAGCATCCACTACGGACTACGAGAAATAGAATTACCGGTGAGTAAATTCTTATTTTCTCTGACGTCCTAGTGGATGCTGGGAACTCCGAAAGGACCATGGGGATTATACCAAAGCTCCCAAACGGGCGGGAGAGTGCGGATGACTCTGCAGCACCGAATGAGAGAACTCCAGGTCCTCCTTAGCCAGGGTATCAAATTTGTAGAATTTTGCAAACGTGTTTGCCCCTGACCAAGTAGCTGCTCGGCAAAGTTGTAAAGCCGAGACCCCTCGGGCAGCCGCCCAAGATGAGCCCACCTTCCTTGTGGAATGGGCATTGACAGATTTTGGCTGTGGCAGGCCTGCAACAGAATGTGCAAGCTGAATTGTACTACAAATCCAACGAGCAATAGTCTGCTTAGAAGCAGGAGCACCCAGCTTGTTGGGTGCATATAAAATAAACAGCGAGTCAGATTTCCTGACTCCAGCTGTCCTGGAAACATATATTTTCAGGGCCCTGACAACGTCTAGCAACTTGGAGTCCTCCAAGGCCTTAGTAGCCGCAGGCACCACAATAGGCTGGTTCAGGTGAAACGCTGACACCACCTTAGGGAGAAACTGGGGACGAGTCCTCAATTCTGCCCTATCCGTATGGAAAATTAGATAAGGGCTTTTACATGATAAAGCCGCCGATTCTGATACTCGCCTGGCCGAAGCCAAGGCCAATAACATGACCACTTTCCACGTGAGATATTTCAGATCCACGGTCTTTAGTGGCTCAAACCAATGTGATTTTAAGAAACTCAACACCACGTTGAGATCCCAAGGTGCCACAGGAGGCACAAATGGGGGCTGAATATGCAGCACTCCTTTTACAAATGTCTGAACTTCAGGTACTGAAGCTAGTTCTTTTTGAAAGAAAATCGACAGAGCCGAGATCTGTACCTTAATGGAACCTAATTTTTGTCCCATATTCACTCCTGCTTGCAGGAAATGCAGAAATCGACCTAGTTGCAATTCCTCTGTTGGGGCCCTTTCGGCCTCACACCATGCAACATATTTCCGCCATATGCGGTGATAATGATTTGCTGTAACCTCTTTCCTGGCTTTAATAAGCGTAGGAATGACTTCTTCCGGAATGCCCTTTTCTTTTAGGATCCGGCGTTCAACCGCCATGCCGTCAAACGCAGCCGCGGTAAGTCTTGGAACAGACAGGGCCCTTGCTGTAGCAGGTCTTGTCTGAGCGGCAGAGGCCACGGGTCCTCTGAGATCATCTCTTGAAGTTCCGGGTACCACGCTCGTCTTGGCCAATCCGGAACCACGAGAATTGTGTTTACTCCTCGCCTTCTTATTATTCTCAATACCTTTGGTATGAGAGGCAGAGGAGGAAACACATAAACTGACTGATACACCCCCGGTGTCACTAGAGCGTCCACAGCTATTGCCTGAGGGTCTCTTGACCTGGCGCAATACCTCTCTAGTTTTTTGTTTAGGCGGGACGCCATCATGTCCACCTGTGGACAATCCCACTGATTTACAATCATTTGGAAGACTTCTGGATGAAGTCCCCACTCTCCCGGGTGGAGGTCGTGCCTGCTGAGAAAGTCTGCTTCCCAGTTGTCCACTCCCGGAATGAACACTGCTGACAGTGCTAGTAGATGATTTTCCGCCCATCGGAGAATTCTTGTGGCTTCTGCCATTGCCATCCTGCTTCTTGTGCCGCCCTGTCGATTCACATGGGCGACTGCCGTGATGTTGTCTGACTGGATCAGCACCGGCTGGTGTAGGAGCAGGGATTTTGCTTGACTTAGGGCATTGTACATGGCCCTTAGTTCCAGAATATTTATGTGAAGGGAAGTCTCCTGACTTGACCATAGTCCTTGGAAGTTTCTTCCCCTTGTGACTGCCCCCCAGCCTCGAAGGCTGGCATCCGTGGTCACCAGGACCCAGTCCTGTATGCCGAATCTGCGGCCCTCCAGAAGATGAGCACTGTGCAGCCACCACAGAAGAGACACCCTGGTTCTTGGAGACAGGGTTATTAAACGATGCATCTGAATATGCGATCCGGACCACTTGTCCAACAGGTCCCACTGAAAGATTCTGGCATGGAACCTGCCGAATGGAATTGCCTCGTAAGAAGCTACCATCTTTCCCAGGACCCGCGTGCAGTGATGCACCGATACCTGTTTTGGTTTCAGGAGGTCTCTGACTAGAGAAGACAACTCCCTGGCTTTCTCCTCCGGGAGAAACACTTTTTTCTGGACTGTGTCCAGAATCATACCCAGGAACATTAGATGTGTAGTCGGAACCAGCTGTGACTTTGGGATATTCAGAATCCAGCCGTGCTGGCGCAGCACTTCCTGAGATAGTGCTACTCCCACCAACAACTGTTCCTTGGACCGTGCCTTTATTAGGAGATCGTCCAAGTACGGGATAATTAAAACTCCCTTTTTTCGAAGGAGTATCATCATTTCGGCCATTACCTTGGTAAACACCCTCGGTGCCATGTACAGTCCAAACGGCCGTGTCTGGACTTGGTAATGGCAAACCTGTACCACAAATCTGAGGTACTCCTGGCGAGGATGGTAAATGGGGACAAGCAGGTAAGCATCCTTGATGTCCCGGGATACCATGTAATCCCCTTCGTCCAGGCTTGCAATAACCGCCCTGAGCGATTCCATCTTGAACTTGAATTTTTTTATGTATGTGTTCAAGGATTTTAAATATAAAATGGGTCACACCGAACCATGCGGTTTCGGTATCCCAACCCGTGTGGAATAGTAACCCCGTCCTTGTTGAAGTAGGGGCACCTTGAGTATTACCTGCTGGGAATACCGCTTATTAATTGCCTCTAGCACAGCCTCCCTGCCTGAGGGAGTTGTCGGCAAGGCATATTTGAGGAAACGGCTGGGGGGAGACATCTCGAATTCCAGCTTGTACCCCTGAAATACTACTTGAAAGAAACAGGGATCCACCTGTGAGCGAGCCCACTAATTGCTGAAATTTTTGAGACGGCCCCCCACCGTACCTGGCTACACCTGTGGAGCACCCGCGTCATGCTGTGGACTCACAGGAAGCGGGGGAAGAATTTTGATTCTGGGAACAGGCTGACTGGTGCAGCTTTTTCCCTCTTCCCTTGTCTCTGTACAGAAAGGAAGCGCCTTTGACCCGCTTGCTTTTCTGAAGCCGAAAGGACTGTACCTGATAATACAGTGCTTTCTTAGTCTGTGAGGAAACCTGAGGTAAAAATATTTCTTCCCAGCAGTTGCTGTGGATACGAGGTCCCAGAGACCATCCCCAAATAATTCCTCACCCTTATAAGGCAGAATCTCTATGCGCCTTTTAAGTCAGCATCACCTGTCCAGTGACAGGTCTCTAATACCCTCCTGACAGAATGGACATTACATTCATTTTGGATGCCAGCCGGCAAAATATCCCTCTGTGCATCCCTCTTATATAAGACGACGTCTTTAATATGTTCTCATATTAGCAAACTAGTATGCTTGACAGGGTCACCGACCACGCTGCAGCAGCACGATCTGCAGGTCTCAGTCTAGTACCTGAGTGTGTAAATACAGACTTCAGGATAGCCTCCTGCTTTTTATCAACAGGTACCTTCAAAGTGGCCGTTCCTAAAACGGCAGTGCCACCTTTTTTGACAACCGTGTGAGCGCCTTATCCACCCTAGGGGATATCTCCCAGCGTAACTTATCCTCCTGACGGGAAAGGGTACGCCATCAGTAACTTTTTAGAAATTACGAGTTTCTTAACGGGGGAACCCACGCTTTTCACACACTTCATTTATTCATCTGATGGGGGAACAAAACACTGCCTGTTTTTTCTCCCCAAACCTAAAACCCATTTTTAGAGGTGCTTGGGTTAATGTCAGAAATGTATAACACATTTTTTATTGCCGGGATCAAGTCACGGATGTTCCTAGTGGATTGTGTATATGTCTCAACCTTGTCGACACTGGAGTCAGACTCCGTGTCGACATCTGTGTCTGCCATCTGTGAGAGCGGGCGTTTTTGAGACCCTGATGGCCTTTGAGACGCCTGGGCAGGCGCGGGCTGAGAAGCCGGCTGTCCCACAGCTGTTACGTCATCCACCCTTTTATGTAAGGAGTTGACACTGTCGGTTAATACCTTTCACCTATCCATCCACTCTGGTGTCGGCCCCCCAGGGGGCGACATCACATATATCGGCCTCTGCTCCGTCACCATATAAGCCTCCTCATTCAACATGTCGACACAGCCGTACCGACACACCGCAGACACACAGGGAATGCTCTAAACGAGGACAGGACCCACAAAAGCCCTTTGGGGGGACAGAGTGAGAGTATGCCAGCACACACCAGAGCGCTATATAATGCAGGGACTAACTGAGTTATGTCCCCTATAGCTGCTGTTTTTATATAATATATATACTGCGCCTAAATTTAGTGCCCCCCCTCTCTTTTTTAACCCTTTTCTGTAGTGTAGACTGCAGGGGAGAGCCAGGGAGCTTCCTTCCAGCGGAGCTGTGAGGGAAAATGGCGCCAGTGTACTGAGGGAGATAGCTCCGCCCCTTTTCCGCGGCCTATTCTCCCGCTATATATTGTGGTATTTTTGCCAGCCAAGGTGTTTTTATTGCTGCCTCAGGGCGCCCCCCCCCCCAGCGCCCTGCACCCTCAGTGACCGGAGTGTGAAGTGTGTGAGAGGAGCAATGGCGCACAGCTGCAGTGCTGTGCGCTACCTTGGTGAAAACAGAGTCTTCATGCCGCCGATTTTCCGGACCTCTTCTTGCTTCTGGCTCTGTAAGGGGGACGGCGGCGCGGCTCCGGGACCGAACATCAAGGCTGGGCCTGCGGTCGATCCCTCTGGAGCTAATGGTGTCCAGTAGCCTAAGAAGCCCAATCCGGCTGCAAGCAGGCGAGTTCGCTTCTTCTCCCCTTAGTCCCTCGCTGCAGTGAGCCTGTTGCCAGCAGGTCTCACTGAAAATAAAAAACCTAAGTCTATCTTTCTTTCTAAGAGCTCAGGAGAGCCCCTAGTGTGCATCCAACCTCGGCCGGGCACAAGATCTTACTGAGGCTTGGAGGAGGGTCATAGTGGGAGGAGCCAGTGCACACCAGGTAGTCATAAATCTTTCTAGAGTGCCCAGCCTCCTTCGGAGCCCGCTATTCCCCATGGTCCTTTCGGAGTTCCCAGCATCCACTAGGACGTCAGAGAAACAATACTTAACCAAGAACTAAGCAATACTGAACTAAGTAACCACTGCAGGAACACGAAGCGCTGGGCGGGCGCCCAGCATCCTCTACGGACTACGAGAAAAGGATTTACCGGTAGGTAATTAAAATCCTATTTTCTCTTACGTCCTAAAGGATGCTGGGGTCCACATTAGTACCATGGGGAGTACCAAAGCTCCCAGAACGGGAGGGGGAGCGCGGAGGCTCCTGCAGAACTGACTGACCAAACTGAAGGTCCTGAGAGGCCAAGGTATCAAACAGTAGCCACTCGACAAAGCTGTAAAGCCTAAACACCCCAGGCAGCCGCCCAGGAAGAACCCACCTTACGAGTAGAGTGGGCCTTAACAGACGTAGGACACGGCAATCCTGCCGTAGAATACGCAAGTTGGATAGTGAACCTGATCCAGCGAGAGATCGTCTGCTTAGAAGCAGGACACCCAAGATTCTTGGGATCATACAGGACACAGAGAGTCCGATTTTCTGTGACGAGCAGTCCTCTTCACATAGATTTTCAGAGCCCTTATAACATCCAAGGACTTTGATGACATTGAGGAGTCAGTAGCCACTGGCACCACAATAGGTTGGTTGAAATGAAATGCCGATACAACCTTCGGAAGGAACTGCTGACGTGTCCGGAGCTCAGCTCTATCTTCATGGAAGATCAAGTAGGGGCTCTTTCAAGATAAAGCCCCCAACTCCGACACACGTCTAGCAGAAGCTAAGGCCAACAAAGTGACAGCCTTCCACGTGAGAAACTTGACCTCAACCTCCGGTAGAGGCTCGAACCAATCCGATTGGAGGAACTGTAACACCACGTTAATATCCCAGGGCGCCGTAGGCAGCACAAAGGGATGCTGGATGTGCAGAACACCTTTCAGAAAAGTCTGAACCTCAGAGAGGGAAGCCAACTGTTTCTGGAAGAAAATGGAGAGGGCCGAAATCTGGACCTTTACAGATCCCAACCTCAGGCCCATATCCACACCTGCTTGCAGGAAGAGGAGAAACCGTCCCAGTTGAAACTGCACCGTAGGAAACTTCTTGGACTCACACCAATATACATATTTTTTCCAAATACGATGGTAATGTTTAGACGTTACTCATTTCCTAGCCGGTATCAGGGTAAGAATAACCTTGTTCGGAATGCCCTTCCGAGCTAATATCTGGCGTTCAACCTCCATGCCGTCAAACATAGCCGTGGTAAGTCTTGAGAAGCGAACGGCCCCTGCTGCAGCAGGTCCTCCCAAAGAGGGAGAGGCCTCGGCTCTTCTAGCAGAAGATCCGCGTACCTGGCCCTTCTTGGCCAGTCCAGAGCAATGAGGATTGCCTGAAACTTTGTTTTCCTTATGAGTTTTAGAACTCTTGGAATGAGTGGAAGTGGAGGAAACACGTACACCGACTGGAACACCCACGGAGTCACTAGGGTGTCCACCGCCACGGCTTGCGGGTCCCTCGACCTGGAACAATACCGCCGAAGCTTCTTGAGATGAGAGGCCATCATGTCTATTTGAGGTACTCCCCAAAGGTCTGTTACCTCCGTGAACACCTCCGGATGGAGTCCCCACTCCCCTGGATGGAGATCGTGTCTGCTGAGGAAGTCCGCTTCCCAGTTGTCTACTCCCGGAATGAAGATTGCGGACAACGCCAACGCGTGTTTTTCTGCCCACAGGAGGATTCTTGTTACCTCTGACATTGCAGCTCTGCTCTTCGTTCTGCCCTGTCGGTTTATGTAAGCTACTGTCGTTACATTGTCCGACTGCACCTGAATGGCCCGATCTCGCAGAAGATGGGCCGCCTGGAGAAGACCATTGTAGACGGCTCTTAGTTCCAGAATGTTTATTGGTAGGCCGGCTTCCAGACTTGACCACCTTCCTTGGAAGGTCTCCCCTTGAGTGACTGCGCCCCAGCCCCGGAGACTTGCATCCGTGGTTAGAAGGATCCAGTCTTGAATCCCGAACCTGCGGCCCTCCAGAAGGTGAGGTAATTGAAGCCACCAGAGGAGTGAAATCCTGGCCTTTGGCGACAGACATATTCTCTGGTGCATGTGTAGATGAGATCCCGACCACTTGTCCAGGAGATCCAGTTGGAAGGGCCGAACATGAAACCTCCCGTACTGCCGAACATGAAACCTCCCGTACCACCATCTTCCCCAGAAGGAGAATGCACTGATGAACCGACACCCGGGCTGGCTTCAGGTCATCCCGGACCATTGTTTGTATCACTAAAGCTTTCTCCTCCGGAAGAAACACCCTCTGCACTTTGTTCAAGTCAAATTACTTTCTAACAAATATTTAAAATGCCAGCTCTAATATATACTGTGGACGCCTGCGCATCTTATTACCATGTGCTATGAATGTGCGCTATACATCGCAAAACACTACATCCCATAAGAGAAAACAATATACCCACACATTATCTGAGTTCCAAAGCTCATTGATGTATATATTTAAAAGGATATGTATTCAATATATCACAATGTACAGTATATATATATATATATATATATATATATATATATATATACAGGTTGAGTCTCCCTTATCCAAAATGCTTGGGACCAGAAGTATTTTGGATATCGGATTTTTCCGTATTTAGGAATAATTGCATACCATAATGAGATATCATGGTGATAGGACCCAAATCTAAGCACAGAATGCATTTATGTTTCATATACACCTTATAGACACAGCCTGAAGGTCATTTTAGCCAATATTTTTCATAATTTTGTGCATTAAACAAAGTGTGTGTACATTCATACAATTCATTTATGCTTCATATACACCTTATACACACAGCCTGAAGGTCATTTAATACAATATTTTTAATAACTTTGTGTATTAAACAAAGTTTGCATACAGAGAGCCATCAGAAAACAAAGGTTTCACTATCTCACTCTCACTCAAAAAAGTCCGTATTTCGGAATATTCCATATTTCGGAATATTTGGATATGGGATACTCAACCTGTATATAGTTACATGGTTACAGTTTACACAGTAAGCAGTTATTACAAACTAATTCAAATACAGACACGGCCAGCAATACAATTACCATATGTTGCTCAAATGCACTCTCCACTCCATATCACTCTCTCTCTCAGTAAAATCATGCAGCCACTGGACAGATAACATCTCGACCATCATCTGGGACAAACAGGGCAGCTGGCTCTGTGTGTGTGATCAGCTATACCCTGAGTCTGTTGGGGGCGTGCACATATCTCTTGTTTTTGGTCTAGTGGAGGGAACTTTCTCATTCATGATGACTCATTGGTCAGTTCATATGCAAGCAACGTCCAGCCTTGATGGTGTAATTACAGGAGATAGCCACTGGTACCAAGCTGAAAACATGCTGTCTTCCAGGAAGTTAATTGTTCTAATAAGACTGACTTTAGCTTTCATATATTTCATCATATCTACTCATGGCAATGTGCTACAACCTAATCACAGGCACCAAATTAATCTACACATTAATCTGGTTACTTTGATACCAAGCACGACATGTCCATCTTGCTCCGCTCTAACAATACACATACATGACGTTACTCCATTATATAATTTAAAACCTTATGATGTCTGGTGCTTGATATGTTTAAATTTATGTGCTGTATGAAATATGTGTTGACTCTATCTTTGTGGCATGTCTGTGTAAATGCGTATGTTACCATATATTGCTGTGCGTATTCACAAGCATAGCAACTCATAATGTGTGGAGTCTGTATTTTCTCTCTATGAAATACTTTTGACTTCGACAACTTCTGTGTCGAGGATCATTCCCAGAAAGGACAACCTCCTGGTCGGCTCCAAATGTGATTTTGGAAGGTTCAGGATCCAACCGTGTTCCCTGAGTAGATGGGTCGTGAGAACAATGGACTGTAACAGCTTCGCCTTTATCAGATCGTCCAGATACGGAATTATGTTCACCCCTGTCTGCGGAGGAGAACCATCATCTCCGCCATCACCATGGTGAATACCCTCGGTGCTGTAGAGAGGCCAAATGGCAGGACCTGGAACTGAAAATGACTGTCTAACAGAGAAAAGCTTGATGCGGCAGCCAAATCGGAATGTGGAGGTACGCATCCTTTATATCCAGGGATACCAGGAATTCCCCCTCTTCCAGACCTGATATCACCGCCCTCAGAGACTACATTTTGAACTTGAACTCCCTCAGAAAGGGGTTTAGCAATTTTAAGTTCAAAATGGGCCTGACCGAACCATCCGGTTTCGGTACCACGAAAACCTTTGTTTTGCAAATGGGATGGAACTGGTACAATGACCTGTGACTCCACCAAATTCTGGATGGCTTCCTGTAGGATAGCCCTGTCTGCCAGCAAAGCTGGCAAGCCGGATTTGAAGAATCTGTGAGGGGGGAGATCTTGAAACTCCAGCCTGTACCACTGGGACACAATATCTTGCACCCAGGGATCCAGGCCGGACGACACCCAGATGTGGCTGAAATGCCTGAGCCTCGCCCCCACCGGCCCCACCTCCAGGCCGCGCGGTCCACCGTCATGCTGAGGACTTTGGCGTACCTGAAGCAGGCTTCTGTTCCTGGGAACCAGGTTTCTTGGATTTTGGCCGACCTCCTCTAAAGAAGGTGTTGGACGGCTTGGCCTTTCTTGTTTTAGCAGCCCGAAAGGACTGTGATGCAGCTGAAGAAAAAAGGTTTCTTCGTAGCAGGTGCAGCTGAGGGAAGAAAAGGTGACTAACCCGCTGTAGCTGTGGAAATCCACGCATCCATTGCTTCCCCAAAGAAAGCCTGACCTGTGTAGGGTAGGGTCTCCACACCTCTCCTGGATTCCGCGTCGGCAGACCACTGGCGCAGTCAAAGTCCTCTACGAGCTGAGACAGACAGACATGGATTCCACCATAAATCCTGAAGAATCCTGAATGTTACGTAAAAACAATTCAACATAACTTTTATCTATTGTATCCAAATCCTCAAGTAACGTGCCTGACCACTTTACTATAGCTTTGGAAATCCATGCACAGGCAATAGTAGGACGTAGTGTCGCCCCTGAAGCCGTGTATATGGATTTGAGCGTAGTGTCAATTTTGCGATCAGCCGGTTCTTTTAACGCGGTAGATCCAGGGACAGGTAAAACCACCTTTTTTGAGAGTCTGGAGACAGACGCATCAACTATGGGTGGGTTTTCCCATTTTTTCCTATCCTCCTCAGGGAAAGGGAAAGCAACTAGAACCCTTCTACGGATCTGAAATTTTTTCTCCGGGTTTTCCCAGGCTTTCTCAAAATAAGAATTTACTCACCGGTAATTCTATTTCTCGTAGTCCGTAGTGGATGCTGGGAACTCCGTAAGGACCATGGGGAATAGACGGGCTCCGCAGGAGACTGGGCACTCTAAAAGATAGATTAGGTACTATCTGGTGTGCACTGGCTCCTCCCTCTATGCCCCTCCTCCAGACCTCAGTTAAGGAAACTGTGCCCGGAAGAGCTGACACAACAAGGAAAGGATTTGGAATCCAGGGTAAGACTCATACCAGCCACACCAATCAAACCGTACAACTCGTGATAACCATACCCAGTTAACAGTATGAACAACAACTGAGCCTCAGTAACAGATGGCTCATAACAATAACCCTTTAGTTAAGCAATAACTATATACATGTATTGCGAGAGTCCGCACTTGGGACGGGCGCCCAGCATCCACTACGGACTACGAGAAATAGAATTACCGGTGAGTAAATTCTTATTTTCTCTGACGTCCTAGTGGATGCTGGGTACTCCGTAAGGACCATGGGGATTATACTAAAGCTCCCAAACGGGCGGGAGAGTGCGGATGACTCTGCAGCACCGAATGGGCAAAGGCAAGGTCCTCCTCAGCCAGGGTATCAAACTTGTAGAACTTAGCAAATGTGTTTGAACCCGACCAAGTAGCAGTTCGGCAAAGCTGTAAAGCCGAGACCCCTCGGGCAGCCGCCCAAGAAGAGCCCACCTTCCTTGTGGAATGGGCTTTCACTGATTTAGGATGCGTCAATCCTGCCGCAGAATGAGCTTGCTGAATCGTGTTACAGATCCAGCGTGCAATAGTTTGCTTTGAAGCAGGAGCACCCAGCTTGTTGGGTGCATGCAGGATAAACAGAGAGTCAGTTTTCCTGACCCCAGCCCTCCTGGCTACATAGATTTTCAAAGCCCTGACTACATCTAGTAACTTGGAGTCCTCCAAGTCCCGAGTAGCCGCAGGCACCACAATAGGTTGGTTCAAATGAAATGCTGATACCACCTTAGGGAGAAATTGGGGACGAGTCCTCAATTCTGCCCTGTCCATATGGAAGATCAGATAAGGGCTTTTACAAGACAAAGCCGCCAATTCTGACACACGCCTAGCCGAAGCTAAGGCCAATAGCATGACCACTTTCCACGTGAGATATTTTAGTTCCACGGTCTTAAGTGGCTCAAACCAGTGGGATTTCAGGAAACCCAACACAACGTTAAGATCCCAAGGTGCCACTGGAGGCACAAAAGGGGGCTGAATATGCAGCACTCCCTTAACAAACGTCTGAACTTCAGGCAGTGAAGCCAGTTCTTTTTGAAAGAAAATAGATAGGGCCGAAATCTGGACCTTTATGGATCCTAATTTTAGGCCCATAGTCACTCCTGACTGTAGGAAGTGCAGGAATCGACCCAGCTGGAATTCCTCTGTAGGGGCCTTCCTGGCCTCACACCAAGCAACATATTTTCGCCATATACGGTGATAATGTTGTGCTGTCACGTCTTTCCTAGCCTTTATCAGCGTAGGAATCACTTCATCTGGAATGCCCTTTTCCGTTAGGGGTCGGCGTTCAACCGCCATGCCGTCAAACGCAGCCGCGGTAAGTCTTGGAACAGACAGGGCCCCTGCTGTAACAGGTCCTGTCTGAGAGGCAGAGGCCATGGTTCCTCTGAAATCATTTCTTGTAGTTCTGGGTACCAAGTTCTTCTTGGCCAATCCGGAACGATGAGTAAAGTTCTTACTCCTCTCTTTCTTACAGTCCTCAGTACCTTGGGTATGAGAGGAAGAGGAGGGAACACATAAACCGACTGGTACACCCACGGTGTCACTAGTGCGTCCACAGCTATCGCCTGAGGGTCTCTTGACCTGGCGCAATATTTTTTTAGCTTTTTGTTGAGGCTGGACGCCATCATGTCCACCTGTGGCCGTTCCCAACGGTTTACAATCTGCGTGAAGACTTCTGGATGAAGTCCCCACTCTCCCGGGTGGAGGTCGTGCCTGCTGAGGAAATCTGCTTCCCAGTTGTCCACTCCCGGAATGAACACTGCTGACAGTGCTAGCACGTGATTTTCCGCCCATCGGAGAATCCTTGTGGCTTCTGCCATCGCCATCCTGCTTCTCGTGCCGCCCTGGCGGTTTACATGAGCGACCGCCGTGACGTTGTCTGATTGAATCAGCACTGGTTGGTTTTGAAGCAGGGGCTCTGCTTGACTTAGGGCATTGTAAATGGCCCTTAGTTCCAGTATATTTATGTGTAGTGAAGTCTCCTGACTTCACCACTGTCCTTGGAAGTTCCTTCCCTGAGTGACTGCCCCCCATCCTCGGAGGCTTGCGTCCGTGGTCACCAGGACCCAGTCCTGTATGCCGAATCTGCGGCCCTCGAGAAGATGAGCACTCTGCAGCCACCACAGCAGAAACACCCTGGCCCTTGGGGACAGGGTGATCAACCGATGCATCTGAAGATGCGATCCGGACCATTTGTCTAACAGATCCCACTGAAAGATCCTTGCATGGAACCTGCCGAAGGGAATTGCTTCGTAAGAAGCCACCATCTTTCCCAGGACTCGCGTGCAGTGATGCACCGACACCTGTTTTGGTTTCAGGAGGTCCCTGACCAGAGATGACAATTCCTGGGCCTTCTCCACCGGGAGAAACACCTTCTTCTGTTCTGTGTCCAGAATCATGCCCAGGAAGAGCAAACGCGTCGCAGGAATCAGCTGCGACTTTGGGATATTCAGAATCCAGCCGTGTTGTTGCAACACTTCCCGAGAAAGTGCTACGCTGACTAACAACTGCTCTCTGGACCTCGAATTTATAAGGAGATCGTCCAAGTACGGGATAATTATAACTCCCTTCTTCCGAAGGAGTATCATCATTTCGGCCATTACCTTGGTAAATATTCTCTGTGCCGTGGACAGACCAAACGGCAACGTCTGGAATTGGTAATGACAATCCTGTACCACAAACCTGAGGTACTCCTGGTGAGGTGGGTAAACGGGGACATGCAAGTAAGCATCCTTGATGTCCAGCGACACCATAAAATCCCCCTCTTCCAGGCTTGCAATAACCGCCCTGAGCGATTCCATTTTGAACTTGAACTTCCTTATATAGGTGTTCAAGGATTTTAAATTCAGAATGAGTCTCACCGAACCGTCTGGTTTCGGTACCACAAACATTGTGGAATAGTAACCCCGTCCCTGTTGAAGGAGGGGAACCTTGATTATCACCTGCTGGAGGTACAGCTTGTGAATTGCCGCCAGTACTACCTCCCTTTCCCTGGGAACAGCTGGCAAGGCTGATTTGAGGTAACGGCGAGGGGGAGTCGCCTCGAACTCCAGCTTGTATCCCTGAGATACAATTTGTACAGCCCAGAGATCCACTTGTGAGCGAACCCACTGGTTGCTGAAGTTTCGGAGACGCGCCCCCACCGCACCCGGCTCCACCTGTGGAGCCCCAGCATCATGCGGTGGACTTAGAGGAAGCGGGGGAGGATTTTTGTTCCTGAGAAGTGGCTGCCTGGTGCAGCTTCTTTCCTCTACCCCTGCCTCTGGGCAGAAAGGATGCGCCTCTGATCCGCTTGCCTTTCTGAGGCCGAAAGGACTGTATATGATAATACGGTGCTTTCTTAGGCTGTGAGGGAACCTGAGGTAAAAAAGTTGACTTCCCGGCTGTTGCCGTGGATACGAGGTCCGAGAGACCGTCCCCAAACAATTCCTCACCCTTATAAGGCAAAACCTCCATGTGTCTTTTAGAATCAGCATCACCTGTCCACTGCAGAGTCCATAATACTCTCCTGGCAGAAATGGACATTGCATTAATTCTAGATGCCTGCAGGCAAATGTCCCTCTGTGCATCCCGCATATATAAGACAACGTCTTTTATATGTTCTATGGTTAGCAAAACAGTATCCCTGTCGAGGGAATCAATGTTGTCTGACAGGGTATCAGACCATGCGGCTGCAGCACTACACATCCATGCTGAAGCAATAGCAGGTCTCAGTATAGTACCTGAGTGTGTATACACAGACTTCAGGATAGCTTCCTGCTTTCTATACGCAGGCTCCTTTAAGGCGGCCGTATCCTGAGACGGCAGTGCCACCTTTTTTGATAAGCGTGTGAGCGCCTTGTCCACCCTAGGGGATGTTTCCCAACGTAACCTATCCGTTGGAGGGAAAGGGTACGCCATCAGTAACCTCTTAGAAATCACTAGTTTCTTATCGGGGGAACTCCACGCTTCCTCACACAATTCATTTAATTCATCAGATGGGGGAAAAGTCACTGGCTGCTTTTTCTCCCCAAACATAATACCCTTCTTGGTAGTAACCGGGTTAATATCAGATATGTGCAATACATTTTTCATTGCAGTAATCATGCATCGGATGGCTTTAGTAGACTGTGCATTTGTCTCATCCTCATCTACACTGGAGTCAGACTCCGTGTCGACATCTGTGTCTACCATCTGAGCTAGCGGGCGTTTATGAGCCCCTGATGGCCTCTGAGACGCCTGGGCAGGCGCGGGCTGAGATCCCGGCTGTCCCAAGGCTGCTGCATCATCGAACCTTTTATGTAAGGAGTTGACACTGTCGGTTAAGACCTTCCACATATCCATCCAATCCGGTGTCGGCCCCGTCGGGGGCGACACCACACTTATCTGCCCTTGCTCCGCCTCCACGTAACCCTCCTCATCAAACATGTCGACACAGCCATACCGACACACCGCACACACACAGGGAATGCTCTGACTGAGGACAGGACCCCACAAAGTCCTTTGGGGAGACAGAGAGAGTATGCCAGCACACACCACAGCGCTATATAACACAGGGATTTACACTATAATGAGTGATTTTTCCCAATAGCTGCTTAATATATATTATTTGCGCCTAAATTTATGTGCCCCCCCTCTCTTTTTTACCCTTCTTGTATCAGGAATACTGCAGGGGAGAGCCTGGGGAGCTGCTTCCAGCGGAACTGTGAAGGAAAAATGGCGCTGGTGTGCTGAGGAAGAAGGCCCCGCCCCCTCAGTGGCGGGCTTCTCCCTGCAGTTTCTGACTGAAAAATGGCGGGGGTTTTACACATATACAGTCACAGACTGTATCATGTGTATTTTTATGCCAAAAGGTATTTTGTTGCTGCCCAGGCCCCCCCCCCCCCCCCCCCCCCAGCGCCCTGCACCCTACAGTGACCGGAGTGTGTGGTGTGCAGTGGGAGCAATGGCGCACAGCTGCAGTGCTGTGCGCTACCTTAATGAAGACCGGAGTCTTCTGCCGCCGATTTCAGCTCCTTCTCTTCTGTCTTCTGGCTCTGCAAGGGGAACAGCGGCGCGGCGCCGGGAACGGACGATCGAGGTCAGGCCCTGTGTTCGAACCCTCTGGAGCTAATGGTGTCCAGTAGCCTAAGAAGCACAAGCTAGCTGCATGCAGGTAGGTTTGCTTCTCTCCCCTCAGTCCCACATAGCAGCGAGTCTGTTGCCAGCAGATCTCACTGAAAATAAAAAACCTAACAAATACTTTCTTTCTAGCAAGCTGAGGAGAGCTCACTAGGAGCACCCAGCTCTGGCCGGGCACAGATTCTAACTGAGGTCTGGAGGAGGGGCATAGAAGGAGGAGCCAGTGCACACCAGATAGTACCTAATCTTTGTTTTAGAGTGCCCAGTCTCCTGCGGAGCCCGTCTATCCCCATGGTCCTTACGGAGTTCCTAGCATCCACTAGGACGTCAGAGAAAAATAGGATTTAATTCCTTAGACGCAGGGAAGGTTAGCGAGGCTTTCTTATTGTCTGTGAAGTAAGCCTCCTCAATCTGCTCAGGTGTTGTATCAGCAATATTCAACACATCTCTAATGGCCTCTATCATCAACTGCACCCCTTTTGCAAGAGATGCCGCCCCCCTCAGCACATCCCCATCACCGTCTGCAGTGTCATAATCGATATCCGTGTCATCTTGCATAATCTGGGCAAGAGCACATTTTTGGGAGCGTACATAAGGGGGCCCTGAGGTAACAGAATCGGACCAAACAGCCATAGAGTTCTGTAAAACCTGAGAAATCATACTTTTAAGAGAGGCTAACCACTCAGGCTCCCTTGCTGGGACCTGTGCTAATACAGTGCAATCCTGATTACATGGAATGGGATCATCCTGAGAGGACATATCCTCTGCAGCATATGACACAGAGTCCCTGGACATAGCTTAATGGAGACCACAAACACTCCACACACACACAGAAGGGCAGACAGAATTTCCCCCCTAAGAATGCCAAGAGGGACACAGAGATTGGAGCCAACCCACACACAGCGCGCTTACTGTGTACCTTAATAGGATGCACAGTACAGATATACAGCCCCCCCACCCTCACTTATACAACCCCCTGGTACCGTATATGATAGCTGGAGTTGATATGGAGGGACTGCTCTCACTGACAGCGCTTCTGCAGGCAGGAAAATGGCGCTGAACGCTGCTGGGTCCACTCTGAGGAGAAGCTCCGCCCCCTTTCATGACGCTGTCTTCCCGCTCTTCTGAAGATTATACTGGCCTAAGGAAAAGTGCTGGCAGCGATCCCGGGACCCTGACAGGCTTGGAGGTCAATGTAGGGTGTAGGCGCTGGCTCAGGGCGCCCCTCACAGTGCCGCAATATGTGCCGTTGAGCCCCAGAGCACAGTTAGTACTGTGCTCCATACCCTGTTGCCGCCATCTTCACACCGGCTCCCCGCTTGCCAGGCGGGCCGGTGACTCACTCGCCACTGATCTTCTGGCTCTGTAAGGGGGTGGCTGCATGCTGCTGGGGTGAGCGATCCCCTGTGGCAGGGAACGTTTGATCCCCTCAGGAGCTCAGTGTCCTGTCAGTGGAGATAGTGGTCACACCCCGCAAGGCGGACACTACTCCCCCCCTTAGTCCCTCGAAGCAGGGAGGCTGTTGCCAGCAGCCTCCCTGTGCCTAAACTCTATTTCAAATAATAAAACTAAAAGAACTCCTATAGAGCTCCCCTAGCTGTGACCGGCTCCTCCAGGCACATTTTCTAAACTGAGTCTGGTAGGAGGGGCATAGAGGGAGGAACCAGCCCACACTCTCAAACTCTTAAAGTGCCAGTGGCTCCTAGTGGACCCGTCTATACCCCATGGTACTAATGTGGACCCCAGCATCCTCTAGGACATAAGAGAAAGGATATTTATGGTAGACTTACCATGGTTAAAATAGGATTTTAATTACCTACCGGTAAACTCTTTTCTCATAGTCCGTAGAGGATACTGGGGTCCACATTAGTATCATGGGGTATAGACGGGTCCACTAGGAGCCTTGGGCACTTGAAGAAATCAATAGTGTGCACTGGCTCCTCCCTCTATGCTCCTCCTACCAGACTATCCGCCCAGTATCCTCTACGGACTACGAGAAAAAGATTTACCGGTAGGTAATTAAAATCCTATTTTCTCTTATGTCCTAGAGGATACTGGGGTCCACATTTAGTGTTCACGCTAGGTTGTTTTAGCAGGGCGCCGCGCCCTGCCCGATTTTTTAAGGGCAAAACCAACCCTGCCCTTTCTGCGGCGCCCTGCTAAAACAGCCGCCCGCTTTCTGCCCTCCCAGCGTGTAAAGATGCCGTGCACATGCGCGCGGCATCCATTCACGCTGTGAGAGAGCTTGGGGGAAGCCCAGCACCTCCGTAGGTGCTGGGCACGCCCCCAACAGTGACACCGCCGGCCGCCCACGCCCCCTGTCTGTGGGCTGAACCGCCCACTTGTAGTACGTAGATTGGCCATGCCCCCTATTTGCATGGTCACGCCCCCTTTTGGCACGCGCGCGCACTTGTGCCCCTCACAGTCCGGCGCCCTGCCCCACTGCTAGAGTGAACACTACACATTAGTACCATGGGGATGCACCAAAGCTCCCAAACCGGGTGGTAGAGTGCTGAGGTTCCTGCAGAACTGATTGGCCTCTGAGGACCTTCAGTTTGGACAAAGTATCGAACTTGTAGAACTTGGCAAACGTGTTCGAACCTGACCAAGTAGCCGCTCGGCAGAGCTGTAAAGCCGAGGCACCTCGGGCAGCCGCCCAGGAAGAACCCACCGACCTAGTAGAGTGGGCGTGTACTTTAGGAACCGGCAATCCTGCCGATGAATAAATCTGCTGGTTAGTAAGCCTGATCCAGCGAGCAATAGACTGCTTTGAACGCAGGACACCCAATTTTTTTGGGATTATAGAGAACAAAAGGCGAGTCAGATTTTCTGTGACAAGCTGTCCGCTTCACATAGATCTTCAAAGCCCTCACCACATCCAGGGGGTAGCAGAGGTGTCAGTAAGCACCGGAACCACAATAGGTTGGTTAATATGAAACGCAGACACCACCTTAGGAAGAGATTGCTGATGAGTTCTGAGTTCTGCTCTATCTTCATAAAAAATTAAATAGGAGCTTTTGTGAGACAACGCCCCCAGTTCTGACACACGCCTTGCGGAAGCTAAGGCCAACAGTGTAACGGTCTTCCACGTAAGAAACTCTACGTCAACCTCCTGTAAAGGCTCAAACCATTCTGATTGTAGAAACTGCAACACCACGTTGAGATCCCAAGGTGCCGTGAGAGGCACAAAGGGCGATTGAATGTGCAGAACACCCTTCAAGAACGTCTGAACCTCAGGGAGGGAAGCCAAATGTTTCTGGAAGAAAATGGATAAGGCCGAAATCTGGACTTTTAAGGAGCCCAAACGTAGGCCCACATCCACACCACTGTTTTCCCACCACGAGACATATTTTTTTACAAATACGGTGGTAATGTTTAGACGTTACCCCTTTCATGGCTTGGATCAGGGTTGGAATAACCTTGTCCGGAATTCCCTACCGGGCTAGGATTTGACGTTCAACCTCCATGCCGTCAAACGTAGCAGTGTTAAGTCTTGATAGACGAACGGTCCCGGTTGTAGAAGATCCTTTAGAAGAGGCAGAGGCCACAGTCCTCTATGAGCATCTCCAGTAGATCCGCGTACCAGGCTCTTCTTGGCCAGTCCGGAACAATGAGAATTGCTTGAACCTTTTCACTTTTTATCCTTTTGAGAATTCTGGGGATCAACGGAAGTGGTGGAAACACGTAAACCATCTGATAGACCCAAGGAGTCACCAGAGCATCCACCGCCACTGCTTGTGGGTCCCTCGACCTGGAACAATACCGCTTGAGCTTCTTGTTGAGACGAGAGGCCATCATGTCTATTTGTGGAAATCCCCACCGACGTGTCAAGGACTCGAACACCTGCGGGTGGAGGCCAGACTCTCCTGGGTGGAGGTCGTGTCTGCTGAGGAAGTCCGCTTCCCAGTTGTCTACTCCTGGAATGAAAATTGCTGACAGCGCCACTGCGTGTCTTCCTGCCCAGAGGAGAATCTTTATTACCTCTGACATTGCTGCTCTGCTCTTCGTTCCGCCCTGTCGGTTTATGTACGTTACTGCCGTCACATTGTCCGACTAGACCTGAATTGCCCGATCTTGTAGAAGATGTGAGGCCTGCACAAGGGCCTGAGTTCCAGAATGTTGATTGGAAGGATGACTTCCTGACTTGACCATCTTCCCTGAAACTGCACCCCTCCGTCCTGCGAAGAGGTGAGAAGACTGTAGCCACCACAGAAGGGAGATCCTGGCCTTAGGCGACAGATGGATCCTCTGGTGCATGTGAAGATGCAATCCGGACCATTTGTCCAACAGATCCAGCTGGAAGGGCCTTGCACGAAACCTTCCGTACTGCAGAGCCTCGTAAGAGGCTACCATCTTCCCCAGAAGGCGAATGCATAGATGCACCGATATCCGGGTTGGTTTTAGAACATCCCGCACCATTGACTGGATTACCAATGCCTTTTCCAACGGAAGGAATACCTTCTGTTCCTCCGTATCCAGTATCATTACCAGGAAAGGAAGCCTCCATGTTGGTTCCAGGTGGGATTTTGGTAGGTTCAGAATCCACCCGTGATCCTGGAGTAGTCGGGTTGAGAGGGCAATGCTGTCCAACAACCTCTCCCTGGATGGTTCTTTTATCAGCAGGTCGTCCAGGTACGGTATGATCACTCCCTGCATGCGAAGGAGAAACATCATCTCTGCCATTATCTTGGTGAACACCCTCGGTGCCGTGGAGAGGCCAAATGGCAGGGCCTGGAACTGGTAGTGACAGTCCTGCAGTGCAAACCGTAGATAAGCCTGATGAGGCGGCCAAATCGGGATATGAAGGTACGCATCCTTGATGTCCAGAGACACCAGAAATTCCCCCTCCTCCAGACCCGAGATCACTGCTCTCAAAGACTCCATCTTGAATTTGAACACCCTTAAGTACGGGTTAAGTGACTTGAGGTTTAAAATGGGCCTTACCGAACCGTCCGGTTTCGGTACCACAAACAATAACCATTGTTTTGTATTTGAAGTGGAACTGGGACAATGACCTGAGTTTGTACCAATTTCTGAATTGCTGCCTGCAAAGTCATACCTGCTTCTGGAGAAGCTGGTATGCCTTACCTGAAGCATCTGAGAGGATGTAGTTCCTGGAATTCCAGCCGGTATCCTTGGGATACGAGGTCCCTCACCCAAGGATCCCGGCAGGACTCTACCCATATATGGGCGAAGTGTTGAAGGCGAGCACCTAACTGAAAGTCGCCTTGCTGCTGGGGCCAACCGTCACGCGGGCTTCGTGGAAGAGGATCCGGAGGCCTGGTCTGAAGTTCCAGCAGGCTCTGGTTTACGGGACTTACCGCGAGTTCCTCTAGCAGCATTGGAGGCACCTCTGGCTTTGCCTCTGAATCTGGCCACCCGAAAGGACTGCAGTAAGGGCCCAGGATAGGGATGTCTAGCAGGTGGAGCAGCAGTCGGCAGATATGTAGATTTACCTGCAGTCGCCTGAAATAGTCACTTGTTCGGTTCTTACCCAAACAAGGATTCACCTGTAAAAGGAAGGTTCTCTACACCTTTCTTGGATTCAGCATCTGCTGACCATTTTCGCAGCCACAGGGCTCTACGAGCTGATACTGTCATAGCAGTGGTACGGCCGTTAATGATACTAAGGTCCTAATACAGACCTGATCGTCACCCAGACATGCGGGGGGACACCCAGCACAGGGCTAGTCTGCCCCGCATGTCAGGCCCGATTCACCCCCCTCCCCTCCAGAAGTACAAAAGCATCGCACAGCGGCGATGCTTTTGTACTTCAGGAGTAGCTCCCGTCCAGCGCAGCTCCTGCACGCTGGCAGAGCGCTACTCGTCACTGCCCGGGTCGCAGCGGCTGCATGTGACGTCGCAGCAGCTGCACTGCGGCACCGGTGCATGCGCACATCTGACCTGAACGCTGCGCTGCGAAGAACGTCAGCGTGCGATCAGGTCAGAATGACCCCCTTAGTTCCTTAACAGCCTCACTCATGAAGTTTGCAGTTGTAGTAATGTTACTATCTCATCCTGAGGTAGTGTATACAACCCTTTCAAAATATCATCAGACCATTTTACCGTGGCTCTAGAAATCCAGCCGCAAACTATGGTAGGGCGTTGGGCTACGCCTGCTGCAGTATAAATTGACTTGAGAGTGGTCTCAATTTTGCGATCAGCTAGGTCTTTGAGAGAAACAGCCCCAGGTACAGGTAGTACAATTTTGCGTGATAGCCTGGACACAGACGTATTCACTGCTGGAGGGTTTTTCCAGACTTTCCTATCCTTGGCAGGGAAAGGAAAGGAATTTAGTACCCGTTTAGGAGTAATACATTTTTTGTCAGGATTTATCCATGCTGCCTTTGAAAGGGAATCTAATTCCTTAGCTGAGGTGCCTGTCTGTGATCGGCAGCAGCTAACATGAAAGTGTCCATAGACTGTTTCAGGGTTTGCCGTAGCTAACTCTGAATTTATGTTAGTAATCATTGATTTAAATGATTCCATCCACTCAGGTTCCTTCATATTACTACCCTGTGAAGGTAGTGGACATTGGGTACACATCAGGGACCCCTGTGAGGAAGGTGTAAACCTAGGCTTGCATGAAGTACACACAGACTTATTTGCAGACATGCTTTAGCAGAGACACAGAGTTAAGTAGGAAACACAGTGCAGTATTAGTGAGACAGCACACTTATTCCAGACAACCCTGAATGGAGTGACACAGAGAGGAATGGGACCAGCACACAATACTACAGTCAGAGCAGTGGCCCGCTGGGTATCTCTTATGTGTAATTTACATCACAGCGGTGTAACCGCTGACTATGTGCTCCCCCCTCTCTATAACCCCCCCAGGTACCAGTATTTATTCATTTATTAGTAGTTTCTTATATAGCACAGCATATTCCGTTGCGCTTTACAATTAGAACAACAGTTATAGGGGGTCATTCCGAGTTGTTCGCTCTGTAAATTTCTTCGCATCGCAGCGATTTTCCGCTTAGTGCGCATGCGCAATGTTCGCACTGCGACTGCGCCAAGTAAATTTGCTATACAGTTAGGTATTTTACTCACGGCTTTTTCTTCGTTCAGGCGATCGGAGTGTGATTGACAGGAAGTGGGTGTTTCTGGGCGGAAACAGGCCGTTTTATGGGCGTGAGTGAAAAAAACGCTACCGTTTCTGGGAAAAACGCGGGAGTGGCTGGAGAAACGGAGGAGTGTCTGAGCGAACGCTGGGTGTGTTTAAGACGTCAAACCAGGAACGACAAGCACTGAATTGTAAGCTTGCCTATAGATTGTAAGCTTGCCTATAGATTGTAAGCTTGCGAGCAGGGCCTTTCTACCTCTGTCTGTCTGTTTTTACCCAGTTTTGTTCTATTACTGTTGTTCTAATTGTAAAGCGCAACGGAATATGCTGCGCTATATAAGAAACTGTTTATAAATAAATAAATAAATAACTGATCGCAGATGCCGAGTAAGGTTGAAGCTACTCAGAAACTGCTAAGAGGTGTGTAATCGCAATTTTGAGAATCTTTCGTTCGCAATTTTACTATGCTAAGATTCACTCCCAGTAGGCGGCGGCTTAGCGTGTGTAAAGCTGCTAAAAGCAGCTTGCGAGCGAACAACTCGGAATGACCCCCATAGAACAAAACTGGGCAAAGACAGACAGACAGACAGAGGTAGGAAGGGGGATCCTGTGTAGCAGCAGTCTCTGCATGCAGCCTTTACACAGCAGCAGGAAACGGCGCCTTTGAGCTTCTGGTACCACACTCTGGGAAGTCCCGCCCCCTTAATGGTGCGCGGTCCCTCTGATATATTTATACTGGCTATCTCCATTTTGTGTAAAAAAAATAAGATTTTAAACCTACCGGTAAATCTTTTTCTCCTAGTCCGTAGAGGATGCTGGGGACTCCGTAAGGACCATGGGGTAAAGACGGCTCGGCAGGAGACATGGGCACTCTAAGACTTTAGAATGGGTGTGCACTGGCTCCTGCCTCTATGCCCCTCCTCCAGACATCAGTTAGGAATGTGCCCAGACGAGACGGACAGTACGAGGAAAGGATTTTTGTTAATCTAAGGGCGAGATACATACCAGCCCACACCATACACACCGTACAACATGGTATATATTAAACCAGTTAACAGCATGAACAAAACAGTATCAGCCCGAGACTGATCTCAACTGTAACATAACCCTTATGTATGCAATAACTATATACAAGTCCTGCAGAATTTTTCCGCACTGGGACGGGCGCCCAGCATCCTCTTCGGACTAGGAGAAAAAGATTTACCGGTAGGTTTAAAATCTTATTTTCTCTTACGTCCTAGAGGATGCTGGGGACTCCGTAAGGACCATGGGGTTTATACCAAAGCTCCAAACCGGACGGGAGAGTGCGGATTACTCTGCAGCACCGATTGAGCAAACGGGAGGTCCTCATCAGCCAGGGTACCAAACTTGTAGAATTTAGCAAAAGTGTTTGAACCCGACCAAGTAGCTGCTCGGCAAAGCTGTAATGCCGAGACGCCTCGGGCAGCCGCCCAAGAAAAGCCCACCTTCCTAGTGGAATGGGCCTTTACCGAATTTGGTATCGGCAATCCAGCCGTAGAATGAGCCTGCTGAATCGTGTTACAGATCCAGCGAGCAATAGTCTGCTTAGACGCAGGAGCGCCAACCTTGTTGGCTGCATACAGGACAAACAGTGCATCTGTTTTCCGAACCCTAGCCGTTCTGGCTATATAAATCTTTAAGGCCCTGACTACATCAAGGGACTTGGAATCCTCCAAGGCACCCATAGCCACAGGCACCACAATAGGTTGGTTCATATGAAATGACGAAACCACTTTAGGCAGAAATTGAGGACGAAAAGGAGGTTGGATGTGCAACACTCCCTTTACAAAAGTCTGGACTTCTGGGAGAGAAGCCAATTCCTTCTGAAAGAATATAGATAAGGCTGAAATCTGCACCTTAATGGAGCCTAACTTCAGGCCCATATCCACACCTGACTGCAGAAAATGGAGAAAACTACCCAGCTGAAAATCATCCGTAGGAGCATTCCTGGCTTCACACCAAGACACACATTTTCTCCAGATACGGTGATAGTGTTTCGCCGTTACCTCCTTCCTAGCTTTAATAAGAGTAGGGATGACTTCATCCAGAATACCTTTCCTAGCTAGGATTTGGTGTTCAACTGCCATGCCGTCAAACGTAACCGCGGTAAGTCTTGGAAAACCCAGGGCCCCTGTAGTAGCAGGTCCTCCCTGAGAGGAAGAGGGCACGGATCTTCTGAGAGCAGTCCCTGAAGATCTGCATACCAGGCCCTTCGAGGCCAATCTGGAATAAAGAGTATTGTCTGCACGCCTGTTCGTCTGATGATTCTCAATATCTTTGCGATGAGTGGAAGTGGAGGGAACACATAGACCGACTGAAACACCCATGGTGTCACCAGGGCGTCCACTGTCACTGCCTGAGGGTCCCTCGACCTGGAACAATACGTCCGAAGCTTTCTGTTGAGGCGTGAAGCCATCATGTCTATTTGAGGAAGTCCCCAACGACTTGTCACCTCTGCAAAGACTTCTTGATGAAGTCCCCGCTCTCCCGGATGGAGATCGTGTCTGCTGAGGAAGTCTGCTTCCCAGTGGTCTACTCCCAGAATGAAGACCGCTGACAGAGCGCTTACATGATTTTCCACCCAGCGGAGAATCCTGGTGGCTTCTGACATTGCTACTCTGCTTCTTGTCCCGCCCTGGCGGTTTACATGCGCCACGGCTGTGACGTTGTCTGACTGGATCAGAACGGGTAGGTTGCGAAGAAGATTCTCCGCTTGTTGCAGGCCGTTGTATATGGCCCTTAATTCAAGCACATTGATGTGTAGACAAGCCTCCTGGCTTGACCATATTCCCTGAAAATTTTTTCCTTGTGTGACTGCTCCCCATCCTCGGAGGCTCGCCTCCGTGGTCACAAGAACCCAATCTTGAATGCCGAACCTGCGACCCTCTAGAAGGTGAGCACTCTGGAGCCACCACAGGAGAGAGACCCTGGCCCTGGGGGACAGGCTTATCCTCCGATGCATCTGCAGATGGGACCCTGACCACTTGTCCAGAAGGTCCCACTGAAAAGTTCTTGCATGGAACCTGCCGAACAGAATGGCCTCGTAGGCCGCCACCATTTTTCCCAATACTCGAGTGCATTGATGAACCGACACTCTTTTTGGCTTCAGCAGGTCCTTGACCATGTTCTGGAGTTCCTGAGCTTTTTCCATTGGGAGAAAAACCCTCTGTTTTTCCGTGTCCATAATCATGCCCAGAAACGACAGCCGGGTTGTCGGAACCAACTGCGACTTTGGTAGATTTAGAATCCAGCCGTGTTGTTGTAGTACTCTCAGGGAGAGAGAGACACGCTTTTTAGTAACTGTTCTCTTGATCTTGCTTTCATCAGGAGAGATAATTGTGACCCCCTGCTTGCGCAGGAGCACCATCATTTCCGCCATTACCTTGGTGAAAATTCTCGGGGCCGTGGAAAGCCCAAACAGCAACGTCTGAAACTGGTAATGACAATCCTGTACAGCGAATCTCAGGTACGCCTGATGAGGAGGATATATGGGGACATGCAGGCATGCATCCTTCACGTCTAGTGAAACCATAAAATCCCCCCCTTCCAGGCTGGAGATCACTGCCCTGAGAGATTCCATCTTGAATTTGAACCTCTTCAAATATAGGTTTAGGGATTTAAGATTCAGAATTGGTCTGACCGAGCCATCCGGCTTCGGGACCACAAATAGGGTTGAATAGAAACCCTTTCCCTTGTTGCACTAGGGGAACCTTGATAATCACTGGCTGTTGACACAGCTTATGTATGGCAGCTGAAACTATTTCCCTCTCTGGGGGAGAAGCTGGCAAGGCCGATTTGAAAAATCGGTGTGGAGGCACATCTTCGAACTCCAGTTTGTAGCCTTGGGATACAATTCCGACTACCCAAGGATCCAAATCCGACTGAACCCAGACCTGGCTGAAGAGTTGAAGACGTGCCCCTATCGGTGCGGACTCCCGCAGCGGAGCCCCAGCGTCATGCGGTGGATTTGGTAGAGGCCGGGGAGGACTTTTGCTCCTGGGAACTAGCCGTAGCTGGTGTTCTTTTCCCTCTACCTCTGGCGAGGAAAGAAGAGCCACGCCCCCTTCTGAACTTATGAGACCGAAAGGACTGCATCTGATATTGAGGTGTTTTCTTTTGCTGTGGGGGAACGTAAGGCAAAAAAGAAGACTTACCCGCGGTAGCTGTGGAAACCAGGTCCGCGAGGCCCTCCCCAAATAAGACTTCACCCTTGTAAGGCAAAGCCTCTATATGTCTCTTCGAGTCAGCATCACCAGTCCATTGACGGGTCCATAGGGACCTTCTAGCAGAAACTGCAATGGCATTGGCTCTTGAACCCAAAAGCCCAATATCTCTCGCAGCCTCTCTCATATATAACGCTGCGTCCTTGATGTGACCTAAGGTCAACAAAATACTATCTTTATCTAGGATGTCAATGTCAGATGACAAGTTATCTGCCCAATATGCAATTGTGCTACCCACCCATGCCGACGCTACAGCAGGTCTGAGCAGGGCTCCCGTAGTCGCATAAATTGATTTTAAGGTAGTTTCCTGCCTGCGATCCGCAGGATCTTTTAGAGCCACCGTGTCTGGGGACGGTAGTGCCACCTTTTTGGACAAGCGCATCAAGGCCTTCAGCTCATGAGATGGGGGGAAAAGTTACCTCAGGTTCCTTTTCCTTAAACATGCAGACCCTTGTGTCAGGGACAGAGGGGTCCTCTGTGATATGCAAAACATCTTTTATTGCAATAATCATATATTGAATACTCTTGGCCACTCTTGGGTGCAACCTTGCATCATCATAGTCGACACTGGAGTCGGAATCCGTGTCGGTATCAGTGTCTGCTATCTGGGTAAAGGGACGTTCATGGGACCCTGAAGGGTCTTGTGACACAGTAAAAGCCATGGATTGACTCCCTGCTTTGTCTTTGGACTCTGCTTTGTCCAATCTCTTATGTAATAAAGCCACATTAGCATTCAAAACATTCCACATGTCCAACCAATCAGGTGTAGGCTGTGCCGACGGAGACACCACCACCATCTGCTCTGCTTCCTCCTTAGACGAGCCTTCCGCTTCAGACATGTCGACACACACGTACTGACACCCCCACACACACTGGGATATATGGATATGGGGACAGACCCACAATAAGGCCCTATGGAGAGACAGAGAGAGAGTATGCCAGCACACACCCGGCGCCACTAGATTCTGAAACAAAGTCCCAGACCTGTAAAGCGCTTGATATACAAAATTAGCACCAAATAAATGTGCCCCCCCCCCCCCCCCTCGTTTTTGCCCCCTGTTATTTGTACAGCAGGGGAAGAGTCCGGGAGCAGCTTCTCTGCAGCATGCTGTGGAGAAAATGGCGCTGGTTAGTGCTGAAGGATCAAGCTCCGCCCCCTCAACGGCGGACCTCGGTCCCGCTATTTTTCTTTATACTGGTGGGGTTTTTACTATATACTGCCTCCGCAGTATCTATACATCTGCCAGTGTCATCTGAGGCCATAATTGCTGCCCAGGGTGCCCCCCCTGAGCCCTGCACCCTTGCTGTGCCTGTGTGTGTTGTGGGAGCAATGGCGCGTAGCGCGACCGCTGCGGGGTACCTCATGAAGATCTGAAGAATTCTGCCGCCTTTGAAGTCTTCTTGCTTCCTTACTTACCCGGCTTCTATCTTCCGGCTCTGTGAGGAGGACGGCGGCGCGGCTCTGGGACGAACAGCAAGGACGACACCTGTGTCTTGACCCTCTGGAACTAATGGTGTCCAGTAGCCTAAGAAACAGAGCCCATCAGTCCAGGAAAGTGGGTCTGCTTCTCTCCCATCAGTCCCACGATGCAGGGAGCCTGTTGCCAGCAGTGCTCCCTGAAAATAAAAAACCTAACAAAAGTCTTTTCAGAGAAACTCAGTAGAGCTCCCCTAGTGTGCATCCAGTCTCCTCTGGGCACAGGATCTAACTGAGGTCTGGAGGAGGGGCATAGAGGGAGGAGCCAGTTCACACCCATAAAAGGTCTTTAGAGTGCCCATGTCTCCTGCGGAGCCCGTCTATACCCCATGGTCCTTACGGAGTCCCCAGCATCCTCTAGGACGTAAGAGAAAGAGTGCGCAACCCCCTTTCTTTGCATAATACCAGTGTGGGTACACAGCGAGCACCGCAGCCGGGTGATCGCTGTCCCTTCTTGCCGCCAATGTCACCGGGGACCCGCTAACTGTACTCACCGCACAGCGTCTTCGGCATGCTGCCGGCGTGGGCTCACAACCTGGGGATGTGAGATACAGCGCCTCAGGAGCTCAGTGTCCTGTCAGCGGGGATACGAACCATTAACTCTGAGGAAGTTGGTTCGGTCCCCCCCTAAGTCCCACGACGCAGGCAGACTGGTTGCCAACCAGTGCTGCCTGAAAATAATAAACTAAAATAAATTTCTGAAGAAAACTCTGGAGAGCAACGGAATGCACCCGGCTCCTTGGGCACATTTTTCTAAACTGAGTCTGCAGGAGGAGCATAGAGGGGAGGAGCCAGCAAACACTATTCATTTCTTAAAGTTCCAGGCTCCAATGGACCCGATCTATACCCCATGTTAACTACGTTTCCCAGTTTCCACTAGGACGTTAGAGAAATCCTCTTGTTACATAGGATACAAGTCCGTATTTAGTCCTACAGATATATGATCAATACCATATTATAACCTGCTATTTTTCAGCTATGTATTTTTTAAATGCACATCACCACTACAGCCTTCTGGTATGTCCCTTATTGTTCATTCATACAAGTTTCCAGTACAGATTATTGAATACCTGAAATGAGTTTTGGAACTTTAGCATCCTTATTAAATGCTATTGTATTGTCGTATAGAGATCCGGTCTGAAGATCGACAGCGTCTAGGTCGACAATGTTTAGGTCGACCACTATAGGTCGACAGTCACTAGGTCGACATGGATGGAAGGTCGACAGGGTTTCTAGGTCGACATGTGCTAGGTCGACAGGTCTAAAGGTCGACATGAGTTTTTCACATTTTTTTTTATTTTTATTTTTTCATACTTAACGATCCACGTGGACTACGATTGGAACGGTAAAGTGTGCCGAGCGAAGCGGTAGCGGAGCGAAGGCACCATGCCCGAAGCATGGCGAGCGAAGCGAGCCATGCGAGGGGACGCGGTGCACTAATTTGGGATCCCGGTCACTTTACGTAGAAAACGACACAAAAATAAAATTAAAAAAATCCTCATGTCGACCTTTAGACCTGTCGACCTAGCACATGTCGACCTAGAAACCCTGTCGACCTTCCATCCATGTCGACCTAGTGACTGTCGACCTAGTGACTGTCGACCTATAGTGGTCGACCTAAACATTGTTGACCTAGACACTGTCGATAAAACGAACCACACCCGTCGTATATACCTGGTGAATGTGGACTCCACTTACAATTGCTGAAGCAGAACACTTAAAATCACAGAGCGGGGTTAACAAGTGCTAAGGCGCATGGTGTGTAAAACGCTCTGCTGATTCCATAGCTGAAGAGTTTCCGAACTTCCACTGACATTAATGTAAGCATAAAAATTGTGCGGCAGGAGCTTAATGCAATGGGTTTCCATGGCCGAGCTACTGCATGCAAGCCTCACATCACAAAGTCCAATGCGAAGCGTCGGATGGAGTGGTGAAAGGCACACTGACACTGGACTGTGGAGCAGAGGAACCGTGTTCTGTGGAGTAACGAATCATACTTCTCTGTTTGACAGACAGATGGGCGAGTCTGGGACTGGCGGATGCAGGGAGAACGTTACCTACCTGACTGCATTGTGTCAACAGTGAATTCTGGTGGAAGAGAGATAACGGTATGGGGCGGTTTTTCAGGGTTTGGGCTAGGCCTCTTCTCTCCAATAAAGGGCAATCTTAATGCTTCAGAATACCAACACATTATGGTCAATGTTATGCTTCCAACTTTGTGGCAACAGTTTGGGGAAGACCCTTTTCTATTCCAACATGACTGTGCCCCAGAGCACAAAGCAATGACTATAAAGACATGGAGCCTACTTCAGACTGGATCGCTGCACCGGCAGCGATCGCAATCTGAAGCCCTTTGGGAAGTGCGCCCACGCATGCTAAAAGCATCTCAGGGCTGCGATCGCCTCTGCCTGATTGACAGGCAGAGGCGGTCGCGGGGAGGGAGGGGGCATGCCAACGGCGTTAGAACTCCATTGGTGGGGCGCGGTCCGAACAACGCAGGAGTGTCCAGACCGTTGCGGGGGTGGGCTGTATCGGCTGCGTGACATCACACGCATCTGCTGCGACCCGGAACGCGGTGGGTAGCCGCCTGCCAGTGCAGCTAGGCTGCGCAGGCAGGGAGATACTCGCCGGGTGCAAAAGCATTGCTGCCGTGCGATGCTTTCGCACCCGTGCGGGGGAGGGCAGGGCCTGACTTGCATGGCGGACTAGCCCTGTGCTGGGCGTCCCCCCGCATGTCTGAGTAACCGATAGTAGATGTGCTAAATTTAGCACATCTACGATTAGGTCTGAATTACCCCCATGGTTTGATGAGCTCGGTGTGGAAAAACTTGACAGGCCCGCACAGAGCCCTGATCTCAATCCCGTCATGCACCTTTGGGATAAACTGGAATGGAAATTGCAAGCCAGGCCTACTCGTCTAAGATCATTGCCAAACTTCATAAATGCTCTACAGAATGAATGGGCACAAATTCCCACAGAAACACTCCAAAATCTTGTGGAAAGCCTCCCTAGAAAAGTGGAAGCTGTTACAGCTGCAAAATGGGGACCAACTCCATATTAAATTATATGTATTTGAATACAGTGTCATTACAGTCCCTGTTGGTATAATGGTCAGGCGTCCGAAAACTTTTGTCCACAAAGGGGTCTATTCAATGGAAGTTGGAATTGCCGTCAAGTCAGAAAGATGGCACTTCCCGACTTTTTTTGGTTGAATCAGGATTCGACCTATTCAATGGTGCTGCCTGTTCTCCGACTTGTCGGAAAACTTGTGGATCAGCTGATTAGCCGCGGATCCACGTGTTTTGTTGAATTAGCGGCCAATTCCGACAGGTTTTTGGCTTGTTTTCGACAACGCTGATCTGACTTCAAAAACAGTCGTATCAGCATTGTTAAAAACGGGCAAAAACTGTTGGAAATGCCCGCTAATTGAATACTGCACTGTCGGATCCTCTCCGTCAGAGAGGATCCAACATGCATTAAATAGACCCCATAGTGTACTTCCGGCCATGCAGTAAATAATACAAAAACTCACTCTGTACACATGTAACAATGTATTTATACACATAATGATATCTCCTACACACACTGATGGGACTGCAACATAATTTCCTCTTACCGTGTGATGTGAGGGACCGCTTATTCTTCATCACCACGCTTTTCTATAGACTCAGATGTACTTCTATATACTCCCGCTCCTGCATGGAGAGATAGACAGTGACATCCTGACACACACAATGATATAGCAGTAGCAGTATGAGGGTTTGGGTCAACCTGACACCATGCTCCTGCTAACCCTACTTGCTCTTCCAACCTCCCTTAACTAATACTTAGCCTTATACCTGGAGCTGTTTAATCCTATCTTGCCTCATACCAGTATATTGAACTTTGCCTATTAACTGTATCTCCCGCTCTGTTCAAGGAATTAATGCATTCAGGTAAGCAACTCATTAATTGCTTACCTAAAATTGTGTCCTTTACCTTGATATTATGGGGGTTAAATTAAGGGCACTCGGAAGAAGCCTTTAATAGGATTTATTCATTAGTGAATAAAAGTTCCCCAGACTTCACGTCAATTATGAATTGCTAAGTCCCCAAGGATAGGGTGTCAAAACGAGAAGAACAGACACCAAGAGAATCATTATACTGTGTATAATGGAAGAGAACTCAGTGTCCCCAAGATGGACTCTAAGAACTTGCTTCAACGGTGAGCACAAAGAAATCCTGCTTTCTCCTTCATCCATCTGATTTGAAGGATGTATTTCAAGGATGCAGTTAGAACTGTAGCTGAAATCCCATCTCTCCCTTCTCCACAGGTAAAAACCATCTTCATGTTTATACAGTGCATCCAGAAAGTATTCACAGCGCTTCACTTTTTCCACATTTTGTTATTTTACAGCCTTCTTCCAAAATGGAATAAATTAATTTTTTCCCTCAAAATTCTACACACAATACCCCATAATGACAACGTGAAAAAAGTTTATTTTAGATTTTTGCAAATTTATTAAAAATAAAAAGCTAAGAAATCACATGTACATAAGTATTCACAGCCTTTGCCATGAAGCTCAAAATTGAGCTCAGGTGCATCCTGTTTCCACTGATCATCCTTGAGATGTTCCTACAGCTTAATTGGAGTCCACCTGTGGTAAAATAGGAATTTAATACCTACCGGTAATTCCATTTCTCGTAGTCCGTCGGAGATCCTAAGTCCGCTTCCCAGTTGTCTACTCCCGGGATGAAGATGGCCGATATGGCTTTGGCATTCTGCTCTGCCCAGAGGAGTATCTTGGACAGCTCTCTCATTGCAGCCCTGCTTTTACTTCTCCTTCTTGTCCGTTTAAGCACGCCACTGCCGGTGCGTAGTCCGACTGTACTTGTATGCCTGATCATGAAGAAGGTAAGAGGCATGCAGAATGGTATAGATTGTATAGATTGCCCTGAGTTCTGGAATATTTATCGGAAGGGTGGCATCTTGATTTGACCACCTTCCCAGGAACTGAGCCCCCTGGATTACTGCTCCCCAACCTCTAAGTTTGCATCCGTGGTGAGTAGAATCCAAATCAAAAAACCGGAAGGTTCGACCCTCCACCAGGTGAGAGATCTGTAAACACCACAACAGGGAAATTCTGGCTTTTGGCGATAGGCGGATCATCTGATACATGTGCAGATGAGACCCTGATCATACGTCCAAAAGAACTAGTTGGAAAGGTCAGGCATGGACTCTTCCGTACTGAGGGCCTAATTCAGACCTGATCGCTGGTCGCCTACAGGGGGAGTGTATTTTTGCTGTGCAAGTGTGTGAACGCATGTGTAGCAGAACTGTACAAACAGATTTTGTGCAGTGTCTCCACAGTCCAAGACTTACTCAGCCGCTGCGATCGCTTCAGCCTGTTCAGGACCGTAATTGACGTCAGTAACCCGCCCAGCAAACGCATGGACACGCCTGTGTTTTTCCAAACACTCACAGAAAATGGTCAGTTGACACCCACAAACGCCCTCTTCCTGTCAATCTCCTTGCGCTCGCCCGTGCGAATGGATTCATCGCACAAACCCATCGCTGAGCAGCAATCCGCTTTTTACGCGGGCAATGCGCCTGTGGATCGCGGTGCATACGCATGTGCAGTTTACACCTGATCGCCTGCTGTGCGAAAACGCAGCCTAGCGATCAGGTCTGAATTACCCCCTGAATTGCCTCCTAAGAGGCCATCATCTTTCCCAGAAGGCGTATGCAAAGATGTACCGAGATCCTGATTAGCATCAGGATGTAATGAACTGTCTGTATTGTCTTTGCCGTTTCCAAAGGAAGGGACTTTACTGAGACAACATGTCCAGTAGCATTCCCAGGAACAGAAACCTCTGTGTCGGCTCCAGGTGGGATTTCTGCCAAATTAGAACCACCCCTGAGACGTGAGTAGTCGAGGCGTGAGGCTGATGCTTACCATCAACTGTTCTCCGGACATAGCCATTAGCAGGAGATTGTCTAGGTGTGGAAAGAAGTTCACTCCCAGATTGCGGCGTAGCAGCATCATCTAAGTCATCACCTTTGTGAACATAGTCGGTGTCGTTGAGAAACCGAGTGATAGGGCCTGGAATTGGTAGTGACTGTCCTGCAGTGCAAACTGTAGATAAGCCCGATGAGGCGCCCATAGAGGGATGTGAAGTACGTATTTCTAACATCCAGAGACACTAGGAATTCCCCATATTTAGACCTGAGATCACCACTCTCAGAGACCCCATCTTGAAGTTGAACACTCGTAACCATGGGTTCAGTGATTGGAGGTGTAAGATTGGTCTTACCGAACCATCCGGGTACGATACCACAAATAGGCTGGAATAATAACCCCTGCTTTGGGGTTGAGGCAGAACTGGAACAATGACCTGAGTCCGTAACAGTTTTTGAATAGCTTCCTGTAAGGTTACTCTTGTTTCCAGTGAAACTGGTAAGCCTGGCTTGAAGAATTTGAGAGGAGATATTGGAACACTAACCTGTAGCCCTGGGATATCATTATTGACCCAGGAGTCCTGGCAGGAAACCTGCCCAGACATGGCACAAATATTTTAGGCGAGCTCCCACCAGCAGGTCCCCCAGCCATTGCAGCTAGCCGTCATGCGGAAGGCTTTGGAGAGGCCGTGTTGGAGCTCAGCTCCTGTAAATGAGCTGCCGCTGGTTTGCGAGGTTTTCCTCCTTTTCCTCCAGCAGCATTGGATGAACCCCTTGTCTAGCCCTTTAATCTAGCACCCCAAAGGGACTGCTGAGAGGGACCAGGGTAATTACATCCAGTCAGCGGAGCTGTGGACAGTAAATAGGGGAACTTACCAGCCGTAGCTTGGGAGATCCTGTTGTTTAGAGAGACCGCGTAGGAGCTCAGCTCCTGTGTCAGTCACCCAATAAGTCTCACTTGTAAAGGGTAGGATCTCTACTCCTTTTTCGGAATCAGCGACTGCTGTCCACTGACGCAGCCGTAAACACTGCATGCTGACCCTGCCCTAGCTGTAGAGCATGACAAATTATATGTCTCTCTTGGGAATAGAACCTGGGCCCCAGTGTGTGTTGCACTGGTACTTTACCTAGTGTTCATTCTAGCAACCTGCACCTTTCAAAACCTGCGCAGTTTATCTTTCCTGGTGCTTCTCCGCACACTCTGATCTGCAACTCAGTGCTGTGATACAGACCTGTGTGTGCTGAGAAGCACCAGAGCAGAGAGCGACACCCCAGGCAGGAAAGAGGAACTGCATGGGTTTTGAAAGGTGCAGGGTGCTAGAATGAACAATATTACCTACTAGGCTATTTAGCCTATTTTGTTCATTCACTCATAAAAGTAGCAGAGCCCTGTATATGCTGCAGGAGGGTGACCATTTTGTCCTGATACACAGTGACAAAACCTGTGAGTAGAGCACCTGACCATGTAGCGATGGCTCCTGCAACGCAACCATATGCTAAAATGTGGGTCCCTGAGCAACTCCCACTGCTGTATAAGCGATTTGAGAGTACACTCAAATTTTTTGGTCAGAGTCTTTTAGGGCGATAGCACCAGGTACAGGTAGTACCAGCTCCTGTGACAACGTGGACACAGAAGTACTCTCCGCATCTACATTCACCTTCCCTCCTACCAGATCTGGCCTCTCCGATGAGCCAGATTGGAGGCATTCTTGTGGAATAAGAAGGGGGGTTGTGACGCTGGGCTGTGGTCTGATAAATTATCATAAAATCAGCCATAGACTTCTTAAGTCCTGCGTCACTTGCTTGGGCGCAGCAAGCTCAGTTTGGAAACATTAATGGAGTCTAGCCACGCTGGCTCCTGTGTACTACCACCGCCACCGCCCCCCCCCCCCCCCTTCCCCCCAGCGTTTGTTGATGCAGGGAGAATGTCTGAGCCTGCTGGTTCCACTGTCAGTGAAGCCCCACCCCTTCTATGGTGCCCGGTGTTCCCGCACTTTTTTATACTGGCAAGTCTCTATTTCACATGAAAACGGTGTAAAAACCCCTTTTCTGCACCAGCGCCAGTGTGGGTACTGTGTACACATGCTGTGTTCTGCTTTTCCTGAGACTCAGCCACCCTTTTGTGGAGCCGTGTGGCTCAGTACCCTTATGCCGCCATTGTAACCAGCGACCCGCTAACCGGGACGCCGGCTGTATACTCACCACTCTTCTAATCTTCAGCTCTGTTAGGGGTGGCGGCATGCTGTGGGAATGTACGCTCGCCGCTGCGGGCTTGCGAATAGTTCCCTCAGGACTGTGTCCTGTCAGGGGGGATCGGAACCATTAACCCTATAAGAGATTGGTACTGTCCCTCCCCTAAGTCCCTCGAAGCAGGCAGGCTGTTGCCAATCAGCCTGACTGAAAATAGCAAACCGAAAGTAGATTGAAGAAAAAATCTCTGGAGCTGCAGAGGATGTGACCGGGTCCTCCGGCACTTTTTCTAAATGGAGTCTGCTAGGAGGGGCACAGAGGGGAGGAACCAGCACACACTCTGAAGAATTTAAAGTGCCAAGGCTCCAAAGGACCTATCTATACTCCGTTGTACTAAGGACCAGTATCCCCTAGGACGTTACAGAAAATCAGTTGATTGGACATGATCTGGAAAGGCACACACCTGTCTGTATAGGGTCCCACACTTGACAGTGCATGTCTATGCACAAACCAAGCATGAAGTCAAAGGAATTGTCTGTAGACCTCCGAAACAGGATTGTCTTGAGGCACAAATCTGGGGAAGGGTACAGAAAAATATCTGCTGCTTTGAAGGTCCCAATGAGCACATCATCCGTAAATGGAAGTAGTTCAGAACCACCAGGACTCTTCCTAGAGCTGGACAGCCGTTTAAACTGAGTGATCGGGGGAGAAGGGTCCTAGTCAGGGAGGTGACCAAAAACCTGATGGTCACTCTGTCAGAGCTACATCATTCCTCTGTGGAGTACCTTCCAGAAGGACAGCCATCTCTGCAGCAATCCACCAATCAGGCATGTATGGTAGAGTGGCCAGACGGAAGCCACTCCTTAGTAAAAAGCACATGGCAGCCTGCCTGGAATTTGCCAAAATGCACCTGAAGGATTCTCAGACCATGAGAAACAAAATTCTCTGGTCTGATGAGACAAAGACTGAACTCTTTGGCGTGAATGCACGGCGTCATGTTTGCAGAAAACCAAGCACCGCTCAACACCAGGCCAATACCAACCCTACAGTGAAGCAAGGTGGTGGCAGCATCATGCTGTGGGGATGTTTTTCAGAGGCAGGAACCGGGAGACTAGTCAGGATAGAGGGAAAGATGAATGCAGCAATGTACAGAGACATCCTGGATGAAAACCTGCTCTGGAGCGCTCTTGACCTCAGACTGGGGTGACTGTTCATCTTTCAGCAGGACAACGACCCTAAGCACACAGCCAAGATATCAAAGGAGTGGCTTCAGGACAACTCTGTGAATGTCCTTGAGTGGCCCAGCCAGAGCCCAAACTTGAATCCGATTGAACATCTCCGGAGAGGTCTGAAAAGGGCTGTGCACCAACGCTTCCCATCCAACCTGATGGAGCTTGAGAGGTTCTGCAAAGAGGAATAGGTGAAACTGCCCAAAGATAGGTGTGCCAAGCTTGTGGCATCATATTCAAAAAGACTTGAGGCTGTAATTGCTGCCAAACGTGCATCAACAAAGTATTGAGCAAAGGCTGTGAATACTTATGTACATGTGATTTCTTAGTTTTTTATTTTTAATACATTTGCAAATATAAAAAACAAAAACAAAACTTTTTTCACGTTGTCATTATGGGGTATTGGGTGTAGAATTTTGAGGGAAAAAAATTATTTATTCCATTTTGGAATAAGGCTGTAACATAACAATATGTGGAAAAAGTGAAGCGATGTGAATACTTTCCGGGTGCACTGTATATCTTGAGTTTGCCACATCTCTCTTGCTGCACTTTTCACACCCCAAGATAGATTGTCTGCAACTGTCTGATCTGTCTTCAATGCAGAACTCCCTCTTATACCCCGTTCACATTGCCATTGCCGCGTCACACCCGGGAATTGGATACGGGTCCTTCCTGGGTGTGACTCAGCATTGGACCTGTGCAGTGTGAACGGGGTGGTTTCCTAACCCGGCAATAAGCTGGGTCGGGTTGCCATCCGGGGGGAAAGGGGGGCCAGAGGCGGCATCGGGGGCGGAGCTGGAGATGACATCATCTCCGCACCGCCTCTCCCTATGCTGTGAACGGGTGCTGAGTCGCATCGACTCGGGTTACCCGTTCACACTGCTCCTGACCCGGTAATAACCCTACTTTATTCCCGGGTTGAATTATCGGGTCAGGCGACCCAGGAATTCGTCTCTGACCCCTTCACACTGCACAGCGACCCATGTCGACCCGGCAAAATACCAGTTTTTTTGTGCAGTGTGAAGGAATATGAATTAGATGAACATCCTGATGAACACACCTCCCCCTGTGCCAACTGATATAAGGTGTAGTATTTAAAAGCAATAAATCAAGGCCTGCAGTCAGGGCTTGGTCTGCAAGCATTTGTTAAGGATGTATTTCAAGGATGCAGTTAGAACTGGAGTTTGAACTGGATTAGACTACTCTATGATCTCTAATGCGATTAGTTTCACAAACACTGCAGCTGAAGCTTCTCGTCACCTCTACTACCCCCTCCATCTGAGAACACCAGGACTTCCTCCGGGCCTACCCCTCAAGCTGAGGGGGGAGAGCACCAGGACCAGGCTCAGCAGGGACATTTCCATTGGACATTAGTGTGCTCCCTACATTCTCACACCCACACACACGCACTGCTCCCATGAGACCAGGACATTTATAATTTTATCAGACTAATGTCATTACAGTTTTCCTCCTTCGGTTGGCTACCTGCAAACGTGTTCTTACTATGTGTTTTTTTATTTATTTTGTTACTGAGTACTACCACTGTGGGCTATTCCTGCAATGTGTACCCCCACTGATTGCACACCATGCCAGCAGCAACCTATGCAGTGCACCACAGATGGTTGCCTCGGATGGTTCCCCTGCAGGCAGGATGTTCTTCACATGAATTTTTCCATAAAGGGTATATCATACTACTACCACACAAGTGGCAGTTTTCCCATATATGCATTAGGCCCTTGAATGGCTCACCTCCCACAGTGTAACCTTAGTAGTGTGGCCAACATGGCTGCCTCATTTGGTACGCTTGTGGATAGGATGGAAAAAAGGATTTTAATTACCTACCCGTAAATTCTTTTCTCGTAGTCCGTAGAGGATACTGGGAATCCATTTAGTACCATGGGGTATAGACGGGTCCACTAGGAGCCATTGGCACTATAGAAGTTTGATTGTGTGTGCTGGCTCCTCCCTCTATGCCCCTCCTTCCAGACTTAGTCTAGGAAACTGTGCCCGAGGAGACGGACATACTTTGAGAGGATATAGAAAAGGAAAGTGGTGAGAATTCGAACCAGCACAACCAGAACAAGAGGATAGCCATGCTAACCAAACTTGTAAACAGGGACAGCAACAGATGAACCAAACAACATTACTTAACCAAGTAACAAGGCAGGAAGAACGAAGCACCGGGCGTGCACCCAGTATCCCCTACGGACTACGAGAAAAGGATTTATTGGTAATTAAAATCCTATTTTCTCTTACGTTCTAGAGGATACTGGGGTCCACATTAGCACCATGGGGATGTACCAAAGCTCCCAAACTGGGTAGAAGAGTGCTGAGGTTCCTGCAGAACTTATTGATCAAACTGAAGGTCCTCAGAGGCCAAAGTATCGAACTTGTAAAACTTAGCAAATATGTTCGACCCCGACCAAGTGGCTGCTCTGCATAGCTGTAAAGCCGAGACACCCCGAGCAGCCACCCAAGAGGCACCCACCGACTTAGTAGAGTGGGCTTGAACCGATTTCGGAATTGGTAAACCTGCCGTGGAATAAGCATGCTGGATAGTGAGGCTGATCCAGCGTGCAATGGACTGCTTCGAAGCAGGACACCCAATTTTATTGGGATCATAAAGAACAAACAGTGAGTCCGATTTCCTATGACGAGCTGTTCTCTTCACATAGACCTTCAAAGCCCTTACAAGATCCAAAGACTTCAAAGCAGCAGAGGCGTCCGTAACAACCGGAACCACAATAGGTTGGTTGATGTGAAACGCGGACACCACCTTAGGAAGAAATTGCTGACAAGTGCCGAGTTCAGCTCTGTCCTCATGAAAAATTAAGTAGGGGCTCTTGTAAGACAACGCCCCCAGTTCCGACAAACGTCTTGCTAATGCCAACAGTGTGACGGTCTTCCACGTAAGGTACTTTACGTTGACCTCCTTCAATGGTTCAGGCCAGTCTGATTGAAGGAACTGTAGCACCAAATTGAGATCCCAAGGTGCCGTAGGAGGCACAAAGGTAGGTTGTAAATGCAGAACACCTTTCAAGAACGTCCGGACCTCAGGAAGAGAAGCCAATTGTTTCTGAAAGAAAATAGACAAGGCTGAAATCTGAACTTTTATGGAGCCTAGGCGTAGGCCCACATCCACTCCCGACTGCAGAAAAAGCAGGAAACGTCCCAGATGAAATTCCACCGTAGAACATCAAGAGACATATTTCTTCCAAATACGGTGGTAATGTTTTGACGTTACCCCCTTTCTGGCTTGGATCATAGTCGGGATGACCTTGTCAGGAATCCCACTCCTGGCTAGAATCAGCCGTTATACGTAGCTATGGTAAGTCTTGATAGATGAACGGGCCCTGCTGCAGAAGATACTCTCGAAGAGGCAGAGGCCACGGATCTTCGATCATCATCTCTTGAACCTTTTCCCTTTTCATTATTTTTAGAACTCTTGGGATCAGAGGAATGGGAGGAAACTGCTACTGCCTGTGGGTCCCTCGACCTGGAACAATTCTGCTTGAGTTTCTTGTTGAGTCGAGAGGCCATCATGTCGATTTGTGGATACCCCCAACGACGCGTTAACCACTGGAACACCTCCGGGTCGAGGCCCCATTCCCCCGGGTGTAGATTGTGTGTGTGGAGGAAGCCTGCTTCCCAGTTGTCTACTCCCGGAATGAAGATCACCGACAACTCCACGGCGTGTTTTTCCGCACAGAGGAGAATTCTTGACACCTCTGACATTGCTGCTCTGCTTTTTGTTCCGCCTTGTCGGTTTATGTACATTACCGCCGTCACATTGTCCAACTGGACCTAAATGGCCCGATTTTGAGGAGATGAGGCCTGCAGAAGGGCATTGTAGATAGCTCTTAGTTCCAGGATATTTATTGGAAGGACGACTTCCTGACTTGACCATCTTCCCTGAAACTGTACCCCCTGGGTGACTGTTCCCCAACCTCCGAGACTTGCGTCTGTGGTTAGCAGAATCCAATTCTGTATCCCGAACATTCAACCCTCGACTAGGTGAGACGTTTGTAGCCAACAGGGAGATCCTGGCTTTTGGTGACAGACGAATCCTTTGGTGCATGTGAAAATGCGATCCGGACCATTTGTCCAACAGATTGAGCTGGAAGGGCCTCACATGAAACCTTCCGTACTGAATTGCTTCGTAAGAAGCCACAATTTTTCCCAGAAGGCGTATGCAGAGATGGACTGAGATTCTGGTCGGCTTCAAGTCGGCCCGAACCATCGACTGGATTACCATTGCCTTTTCCAAGGGAAGAAACACTTTGAGACTGTGTCCAGTATCATTCCCAGGAAATGAAGCTTCTGCATTGATTCTAGGTGAGATTTTGGCAGGTTCAGAATCTACCCATGAGCCAGGAGAAATCTGGTTGAGAGGGCAATGTTCTCCAACATCTGTTCCCTGGACGGTGCCTTTATCAGAAGATCGTCCAAGTACGGAATGAAGTTCACTCCCTGTCTGCGGAGCAACATCATCATCTCTTCCATCACTTTGGTGAACACCCTCGGTGCCATGGAGAGACCAAATGGCAGAGCCTGAAACTGGTAGTGGCAGTCTTGCCCATAAATAAGCCCGATGAGGCGGCCAGATCGGAATGTGAAGGTATGCATCCTTGAAATCCAGAGACGCTAGGTATTCCCCCTCCTCTAGACCTGAGATCACCGCTCTCAACGACTCCATCTTGAATTTGAATACTCGTAAGTACGGGTTCAATGACTTGAGGTTCAGAATCGTCCGGTTTCGGCACTGCAAACAAGCTGGAGTAGTAACCCTTGTTTTGTAGATGAGGTGGAACTGTAACAATGACATGGGTCTGTAGCAGTTTTTGAATAGCGTATAAGAGTAATGTACTGCAGGGGACCCCGAGGAGGCAGTATCAGACCATACCACCATAGAGGACTGAAGGACCTGACCATGCTCAGTCCTGGCAACCCTATCAGAAATCTGAGAAATAGTCCCCCTCAGAGAGACTAACCATTCTGGATCTCTAGCTGGGATCTGCGCTAAAACAGTGCAATCCTGATTACATGGAATGGAGTCTTCCTGGGAAGACAACTCCTCTGCAGCATATGAAACAGTGTCCCTAGACATGTTGACATACAACCTTAAACACACCACAAACACACAGGGTACTGGGCAGACAAAGTTTCCCCCCAAAGAATGGCAGAGAGACACAGAGATTGGAGCCAACCCACACATAGCGCTGTTATAGTATACGGAAACCCTAAACCCGCGCTTACTGTGCCCCTTAATAGGTGACACAGCCTTAACACAGTCTCCCCCCCTTCTACAACACCCTGGTACCGTACAGATAGCTGGAGTTGAGTAGGAGGGACCTGGCATCCATTTGAGCTGCAGGCTGGAAAATGGTGCTGAAGGCTGCTGGGTCCGCTCTGAGGAGAAGCTCCGCCCCCTCAATGGCGCTGTCTTCCCACTCTATGCAGATTATACTGGCCGGAGGAGTTCAAGCTGGCTAGGATCCTTAGACCCCGACAGGCTGCTTGTGGTCAGTTTTGGGTCCGGAGCTGGCCCAGGGCGCCCCCCCCCCCCCAGTACCGCTGGGCCTTCCGGGAGCGCTGTTAAGACCGCGCTCCTACCCACTAGCCGCCTACATTCACACTGTCCCCCCGCTTGCAATGGGGGACAGTGACTCACTCGCCTATTTTCAGCATCCTGAGGGGGTGGCGGCTGGCTGCCGGGGCGCGATCAGACCCCTCTGGAGCTCAACGTCCAGTCAGCGGGGGCAGTGGCTCAAGACCCCGCAGGGCGGACACTGCTTCCCCCCTCTCAGTCCCACGCTGCAGGGAGGCTGTCGCCAGCAGCCTCCCTGTAAAAAAAACAAACTCTGAAATAAAGAAACTAAACTTTACCTAAGAGAACTCTGTAGAGCTCCCCTAGCTGTGACCGGCTCCTCCGGGCACATTTTCTAAAACCGAGTCTGGTAGGAGGGGCATAGAGGGAGGAGCCAGCCCACACTATTAAACTCTTAAAGTGCCAATGGCTCCTGGTGGACCCGTCTATACCCCATGGTACTAATATGGACCCCAGCATCCTCTAGGACGTAAGAGAAAACAAAAAACGGAGGGTACTTGGTACCAGTGAGCCAAAAAAAAAGTGGGTCCCACGGACCTATCACTTTTAAAAATTGGGGTCCTATTTGTCCTTTTCTGGGTCCCATCGGAATGAAGGTTCATATTAATCTTATTAATTATTCAAATATAAAAACAGACTTGATTTGGACACTACAAAAATATTGCAAGGGGGAGGAGGGGGTGACAGTGCTGCTGGGCTGTGTAGCATACAGGACACTCTGCCCCAGAGCTGTAACTAGACATTTCAGTGCCCTTTGGCAGAAAGTATATTGGTGCTCCCCCTGCCATACTTTAAACCAAGGACCGTGCGCGCGGAAGGCGCGCACCAAAAATTTAGGGGCGTGGCTTCATGGGGAAAGAGCACGGACACATAACAGTACCAATTCACATCACACCACACAGGTAGAGCACGTTATATACACATTGCACCAGGTAGAGCATGTTATACAGATTGCGCCAGGTAGAGCACCCTATACACATTGCACCAGGTAGAGCACGTTACACACATTGCACCACGTAGAGCACATTACACACATTGCACCAGGTAGAGCACGTTACACACATTGCACCGGGTAGAGCACGTTTCACACATTGCACCAGGTAGAGCACGTTACACACATTGCACCACGTAGAGCACGTTACACACATTGCACCAGGTAGAGCACGTTACACACACTGCACCAGGTAGAGCATGTTACACACACACTGCACCACGTAGAGCACGTTACACACACTGTACCAGGTAGAGCACGTTACACACACTGCACCAGGTAGAGCACGTTACACACACTGCACCAGGTAGAGCACGTTACACACACTGTACCAGGTAGAGCACGTTACACACACTGCACCAGGTAGAGCACGTTACACACACTGCACCAGGTAGAGCATGTTACACACACACTGCACCACGTAGAGCACGTTACACACACTGAACCAGGTAGAGCACGTTACACACACTGCACCAGGTAGAGCACGTTACACACACTGTACCAGGTAGAGCACGTTACACACACTGCACCAGGTAGAGCACGTTACACAGATTGTGCCAGGTAGAGCACGTTACACAGATTGTGCCAGGTAGAGCACGGTATACAGATTGCGCCAGGTAGAGCACGGTATACAGATTGCGCCAGGTAGAGCACGGTATACAGATTGCGCCAGGTAGAGCACGGTATACAGATTGCGCCAGGTAGAGCACGGTATACAGATTGCGCCAGGTAGAGCACGGTATACAGTTTGCGCCAGGTAGAGCACGGTATACACACTGCGCCAGGTAGAGCACGTTACACACATTGCGCCAGGTAGAGCATGTTTCACACATTGCGCCAGGTAGAGCACATTACACACATTGCGCCAGGTAGAGCACGTTACACACATTGCGCCAGGTAGAGCATGTTTCACACATTGCGCCAGGTAGAGCACATTACACACATTGCGCCAGGTAGAGCACGTTACACACATTGCGCCAGGTAGAGCACGTTTCACACATTGCGCCAGGTAGAGCACATTACACACATTGCGCCAGGTAGAGCACATTACACACATTGCGCCAGGTAGAGCACGTTACACACATTGCGCCAGTTAGTGTTCTATACACATTGCACCAGGTAGAGCACGTTACACACATTGCGCCAGGTAGAGCATGTTTCACACATTGCGCCAGGTAGAGCACATTACACACATTGCGCCAGGTAGAGCACGTTACACACATTGCGCCAGGTAGAGCATGTTTCACACATTGCGCCAGGTAGAGCACATTACAGACATTGCGCCAGGTAGAGCACGTTACACACATTGCGCCAGTTAGTGTTCTATACACATTGCACCAGGTAGAGCACGTTACACACATTGCTCCAGGTAGAGCATGTTACACACATTGCGCCAGTTAGTGTCCTATACACATTGCACCAGGTAGAGCATGTTACACACATTGCGCCAGTTAGTGTCCTATACACATTGCACCAGGTAGAGCATGTTACACACATTGCGCCAGTTAATGTTCTATACACATTGCAGCAGGTAGAGCATGTTACACACATTGCGCCAGTTAGTGTCCTATACACATTGCACCAGGTAGAGCATGTTACACACATCGCGCCAGTTAATGTTCTATACACATTGCACCAGGTAGAGCATGTTACACACATTGCGCCAGTTAATGTTCTATACACATTGCACCAGGTAGAGCATGTTAAACACGTTTTATATGGTACCAGGGAGTAGGGACAGAGGTAGCAGGGAGTAGGGACAGAGAGAGGCACCAGGGGGTAGGGACAGAGGCACCAGGGGGTAGGGACAGAGGCACCAGGGAGTAGGGACAGAGGCACCAGGGACAGAGAGAGGCACCAGGGAATAGGGACAGAGGTAGCAGGGAGTAGCGACAGAGAGAGGCACCAGGGGGTAGGGACAGAGGCACCAGGGGGTAGGGACAGAGGCACCAGGAGGTAGGGACAGGGTGGCAGGAGAGAGTGCAGCCAGAAACCCCACCACCATAACACCCTCCAGGGACCAGGCTCCCACCGCTTACCATGGACACTGCCAGCAGCAGCGCTGTCAGGCCGGGGGGTATAGTCCGTGGATCCGTATGAGGCCACAACGCAGCCAGCCTGGAGTCACAGGATGCGGCCAGGGGGGAGCGGAAAACGCGGAGGGGTCGGCCGCATGGTTGAGGAGGGAGAAGAGGAGAATCAGCGGGGAGAGCGGCGGCATCCAGCCAGGGAAATAGGGGCCGAACTGCCCCCACCTCAGGTACAGCAGCGGAGTCAGTTAATTGTGGGGGGGCAGAGCATGCGGAGCAGAGGATGAGGGGAGGGTGGGAGATCACACTCTTCATGGTCTCCGCCTCTTCCAAGTTCCTCCCTCCGTTGTTATGGATACCGGACTGATTGACAGCACAAGACAGGACAGCGCTGCGGGTCCTGAGGGACCCAGCGTTTTTATTTTTGTGTCCCCACCATCAATTCTGGGGTAAAATACACGCTATAGCGCGTTTTTGCGATCACTGGGTACAATATCGCTCTGACCTGTGCCCATAATTCAACCCTGGTGGCTAGTGGAGCGGCTGCCCAGTATTCAGTGTCCACGCCAGCGCAAGCGCGCAGCCTGCATCCTACGGCCACGCTGGATCGCGGTAAAGTGCGGCACAGGAGCCCCTTAACTCCCTTGTCTGCGGCCCAGCAATCCGGGAGACGGCGGCGTGTGTGTGACTCACTGTTATAGAGGAAGAAGCTGGCGCCTCCGCTGCAGTGACCCGGCAACCAGGGCGTGGGAGTATACAGCGCCGCTGGGGGTGATGGAGCTGCACACAGGAAAGTCTATGAGACTTTGCCTGCAGCAGCCCTTTTAATCTTCTTACATTTTCTTCTGTCAGTCTGTAAAAATTAAGCTCTGAAAAGGCTGCTTAAGGCAGCCTCCTGTTAAGTGCCTGCATACTGCATGGCACCAACTTACAAACTGAGTTCCCTGTGCATGGAGGCGGGGTTATAGAGGAGGTGGTGCTGAGCATCTTGGGAACAGTCAAAAGCTTTGAACCTGTTGGTGCCTCGGATCAAGATCCTACTCTACACCCCGATGTTAATCCTTGTGGAGCCCAGTGTACCCCGCAGCAGAAAGATGATAATACCCGCCTAGAAATTTGAAATTTCTTATCTGGATTAACCCAAAGTTCTTCAAACAGGGTATTTAAGTTCCTTTGACACCGGAAAAGTGGCTGAGGAATATTAAAATAAGATTTTAAACCTACCGGTAAAACTTTTTCTCCTAGTCCGTAGAGGATGCTGGGGACTCCGTAAGGACCATGGGGTATAGACGGGCTCCGCAGGAGACATGGGCACTCTAAAGACCTTTTATGGGTGTGAACTGGCTCCTCCCTCTATGCCCCTCCTCCAGACCACAGTTATAGGAACTGTGCCCAGAGAAGACGGACAGTACGAGGAAAGGATTTTTGTTAATCTAAGGGCGAGATACATACCAGCCCACACCATACACACCGTACAACATGGTATATACTAAACCAGTTAACAGCATGAACAAAACAGTATCAGCCAGACACTGATCTCAATTGTAACATAACCCTTATGTAAGCAACAACTATATACAAGCCTTGCAGAAATTGTCCGCACTGTGACGGGCGCCCAGCATCCTCTACGGACTAGGAGAAAAAGATTTACCGGTAGGTTTAAAATCTTATTTTCTCTTACGTCCTAGAGAATGCTGGGGACTCCGTAAGGACCATGGGGTTTATACCAAAGCTGGGTGAGTGCGGATGACTCTGCAGCACCGATTGAGCAAACATGAGGTCCTCATCAGCCAGGGTATCAAACTTGTCGAATTTTGCAAAAGTGTTTGAACCCGACCAAGTAGCTGCTCGGCAAAGCTGTAATGCCGAGACGCTTCGGGCAGCCGCCCAAGAAAAGCCCACCTTCCTAGTGGAATGGGCCTTTACCGAATTTGGAACTGGCAATCCAGCCGTAGAATGAGCCTGCTGAATCGTGTTACAGATCCAGCGAGCAATAGTCTGCTTAGAAGCAGGAGCGCCAACCTTGTTGGCTGCATACAGGACAAACAGTGCCTCTGTTTTCCGAACCCTAGCCGTTCTGGCTATATACATTTTTAAGGCCCTGACAACATCAAGGGACTTGGAATCCTCCAAGGCCCCAGTAGCCACAGGCAACACAATAGGTTGGTTCATGTGAAACAACAAAACCACTTTAGGCAGAAAATGAGGACGAGTCCTCAACTCTGCTTGATCCGCATGGAAAATCAGATAGGGGCTCTTGTGAGACAAAGCCGCCAATTCGGACACCCGCCTTGCAGATGCCAAGGCCAATAACATGACCACTTTCCAAGTGAGAAATCTCAATTCAACTGTTTGAAGAGGTTCAAACCAGTGTGATTTAGGGACCTGTAACACCACGTTAAGGTCCCACGGTGCTACTGGGGGAACAAAAGGAGGTTGGATGTGCAGCACTCCCTTTACAAAAGTCTGGACTTCTGGGAGAGAAACCAATTCCTTCTGAAAGAATATAGATAAGGCCGAAATCTGCACCTTAATGGAGCCTAACTTTAGGCCCATATCCACACCTGACTAGAAAATGGAGAAAACGACCCAGCTGAAAATCTTCCGTAGGAGCATTCTTGGCTTCACACCAAGACACATATTTCCTCCAGATACGGTGATAATGCTTCGCCGTTACCTCCTTCCTAGCTTTAATTAGAGTAGGAATTACTTCATCCGGAATACCTTTCCTAGCTAGGATTTGGTGTTCAACCGCAATGCCGTCAAACGTAACCGCGGTAAGTCTTGGAACACACAGGGCCCCTGTTGTAACAGGTCCTCCCTGGGAGGAAGAGGCCACGGATCTTCTGTGAGCATTTCCTGAAGATATTAAGATCATAAGTTCGTCTTATGATTCTCAATATTTTTGAGATGAGTGGAAGTGGAGGCAACACATAGACCGACTGAAACACCCACAGTGTCACAAGGGCGTCCACTGCCTGAGGGTCCCTCGACCTGGAACAATACGTCCGAAGCTTTCTGTTGAGGCGTGACGCCATCATGTCTATTTGAGGAAGTCCCCAATGACTTGTCACCTCTGCAAAGACTTCTTAATGAAGTCCCCGCTCTCCTGGATGGAGATTGTGTCTGCTGAGGAAGTCTGCTTCCCAGTTGTCTACTCCCAGAATGACGACCGCTGACAGAGCGCTTACATAATTTTCCGCCCAGCGAAGAATCCTGGTGGCTTCTGCCATTGCTGCTCTGCTCCTTGTCCCGCCCCGGCGGTTTACATGCGCCACGACTGTGACGTTGTCTGACTGGATCAGTACAGGTAGGTTGCAAAGAAGATTCTCCGCCTGTCGCAGGCCGTTGTATATGGCCCTTAATTCCAGCACATTGATGTGTAGGCAAGCCTCCTGGCTTGACCATATTCCATGAAAATGTTTTCCTTGCGTGACTGCTCCCCATCCTCGGAGGCTCGCGTCCGTGGTCACAAGAACCCAATCTTGAATGCCGAACCTGCGACCCTCTAGAAGGTGAGCACTCTGGAGCCACCACAGGAGAGAGACCCTGGCCCTGGGGGACAGGCTTATCCTCCGATGCATCTGCAGATGGGACCCTGACCACTTGTCCAGAAGGTCCCACTGAACAGTTCTTGCATGGAACCTGCCGAACGGAATGGTCTCGTAGGCCGCCACCATCTTTCCCAATACTCGAGTGCATTGAAGAACTGACACTCTTTTTGGCTTCAGCAGGTCCTTGACCATGTTCTGGAGTTCCTGGGCTTTTTCCATTGGGAGAAAAAAGCCTCTGTTTTTCCGTGTCCAGAATCATGCCCAAAAACGACAGCCGAGTTGTCGGAACCAACTGCGACTTTGGTAGATTTAGAATCTAGCCATGTTGTTGTTGTACTCTCAGGGAGAGAGACACGCTTTTTAGTAACTGTTCTCCTGAACTCGCTTTTATCAGGAAATTGTCCAAGTATGGGATAATTGTGACCCCTTGTTTGCGCAGGAGCACCATCATTTCCACCATTACCTTGGTGAAAATTCTCGGGCCGTGGAAAGCCCAAACGGCAACGTATGAAACTGGTAATGACAATCCTGTACAGTGAATCTCAGGTACGCCTGATGAAAAGGATATATGGGGACATGAAGATATGCATCCTTTATGTCTGGTGACACCATAAACCCCCCCCCCCCTTCCAGGCTGGAGATTACTGCCCTGAGAGATTCCATCTTGAATTTGAACCTCTTCAAATATAGGTTTAGGGATTTTAGATTCAGAATTGGTCTGACCGAGCCATCCGGCTTTGGGACCACAAATAGGGTGGAATAGAAACCCTTTCCCCTGTTGCACTAGGGGAACCTTGATAATCACTTGCTGTTGACACAGCTTTTGTATGGCAGCTGAAACTATTTCCCTCTCTGGGGGAGAAGCTGGCAAGGCCGATTAAAAAAATCGGTGTGGAGGCACATCTTCGAACTTCAGTTTGTAGACTTGGGATACAATTCCGACCACCCAAGGATCCAAATCCGACTGAACACAGACTTGGCTGAAGAGTCGAAGACGTGCCCCTACCGGTGCGGACTCCCGTAACGGAGCCCCAGGGTCATGCAGTGGATTTGGTAGAGGCCGGGGAGGACTTTTGTTCCTGGGAACTAGCCGTAGCCGGTGTTCTTTTCCCTCTACCTCTACCGAAGAAAGAGCCACGCCCCCTTCTGAACTTATGCGACCGAAAGGACTGCATCTGGTATTGAGGGGTTTTCTTTTGCTGTGGGGGAACGTAAGGAAAAAAAGACTTACCCGCGGTAGCTGTGGAAACCAGGTCCGCGAGGCCCTCCATAAATAAAACTTCACCCTTGTAATGCAAAGCCTCCACATGTCTCTTTGAGTCAGCATCACCCGTCCATTGACGGGTCCACAGGGACCTTCTAGCAGAAACTGCCATGGCATTGGCTCTTGAACCCATAAGCACAATATCTCTCGCAACCTCCCTCATATATAATGCTGCGTCCTTGATGTGACCTAAGGTCAACAAAATACTATCTTTATCTAGGGTGTCAATGTCAGATGACAAGTTATCTGCCCAAGCTGCAATTGCGCTACCCACCCATGCCGACGCTACTGCAGGTCTGAGCAGGGCTCCCGTAGTCGCATAAATTGATCTTAAGGTAGTTTCCTGCTTGCGATCCGCAGGATCCTTTAGGGCCGCTGTGCCTGGGGACGGTAGTGCTACCTTTTTGGACAAGAGAGTCAAGGCCTTGTCCATCGTGGGCGAGGATTCCCACCGTAACCTGTCCTTTGAGGGGAAATGATACGCCATAATAATTCTCTTGGGAACCTGCAGTCTCTTGTCTGGAGTTTCCCAAGCTTTTTCATATAAAGCAGTCAGCTCATGAGATGGGGGAAACGTTACCTCAGGTTTCTTTTCCTGAAACATGCAGACCCTTGTGTCAGGGACAGAGGGGTCCTCTGTGATATGCAAAACATCTTTTATTGCAATAATTATACATTGAATACTCTTGGCCACTCTTGGGTGCAACCTTGCATCATCATAGTCGACACTGGAGTCGGAATCCGTGTCGGTATCAGTGTCTGCTATCTGGGTAAAGGGACGTTTATGGGACCCTGAAGGGTCTTGTGACACAGTAAAAGCCATGGATTGACTCCCTGTTTTGTCTTTGGACTCTGCTTTGTCCAATCTCTTATGTAATAAAGTCACATTAGCATTTAAAACATTCCACATGTCCAACCAATCCGGTGTCGCTGTGCCGACGGAGACACCACCACCATCTGCTCTGCTTCCTCCCCGGACGAGCCTTCCGCTTCAGACATGTCGACACACACGTACTGACACCCCCACACACACTGGGATATATGAATATCGGGATAGACCTACAATAAGGCCCTTTGGAGAGACAGAGAGAGAGTATGCCAGCACACACCCAGCGCCACTAGATACTGAAAACAAAGTCCCAGCCTGAACAGCGCTTTATATATATATAATAAGATTTTACTCACCGGTAAATCTATTTCTCGTAGTCCGTAGTGGATGCTGGGAACTCCGAAAGGACCATGGGGATTAGCGGCTCCGCAGGAGACTGGGCACAACTAAAGAAAGCTTTAGGTCACCTGGTGTGCACTGGCTCCTCCCCCCATGACCCTCCTCCAAGCCTCAGTTAGGATACTGTGCCCGGACGAGCTGACATAATAAGGAAGGATTTTGAATCCCGGGTAAGACTCATACCAGCCACACCAATCACACCGTACAACTCGTGATATTATACCCAGTTAACAGTATGAAAATACTGAGCCTCTCAACAGATGGCTCAACAATAACCCTTTTGTTAACAATAACTATGTACAAATATTGCAGACAATCCGCACTTGGGATGGGCGCCCAGCATCCACTACGGACTACGAGAAATAGATTTACCGGTGAGTAAAAATAAGAATTTACTTACCGATAATTCTATTTCTCATAGTCCGTAGTGGATGCTGGGACTCCGTCAGGACCATGGGGAATAGCGGGCTCCGCAGGAGACAGGGCACATCTAAAAAAGCTTTTAGGTCACATGGTGCGTACTGGCTCCTCCCCCTATGACCCTCCTCCAAGCCTCAGTTAGGTACTGTGCCCGGACGAGCGTACACAATAAGGAAGGATCTTGAATCCCGGGTAAGACTCATACCAGCCACACCAATCACACCGTACAACTTGTGATCTGAACCCAGTTAACAGTATGATAACACAAACGAAGTAGCCTCTGAACAGATGGCTCACAACAACAGTAATAACCCGATTTTTGTAACAATAACTATGTACAAGCATTGCAGACAATCCGCACTTGGGATGGGCGCCCAGCATCCACTACGGACTATGAGAAATAGAATTATCGGTAAGTAAATTCTTATTTTCTCTAACGTCCTAGTGGATGCTGGGACTCCGTCAGGACCATGGGGATTATACCAAAGCTCCCAAACGGGCGGGAGAGTGCGGATGACTCTGCAGCACCGAATGAGAGAACTCCAGGTCCTCTTTAGCCAGAGTATCAAATTTGTAAAATTTTACAAACGTGTTCTCCCCTGACCACGTAGCTGCTCGGCAAAGTTGTAATGCCGAGACTCCTCGGGCAGCCGCCCAGGATGAGCCCACTTTCCTTGTGGAATGGGCCTTTACAGATTTAGGCTGTGGCAGGCCTGCCACAGAATGTGCAAGTTGGATTGTACTACATATCCAACGTGCAATCGTCTGTTTAGACGCAGGAGCACCCAACTTGTTGGGTGCATACAATGTAAACAACGAGTCAGATTTTCTGACTCCAGCTGTCCTTGAAATATATATATTTTTAATGCTCTGACAACGTCCAGTAACTTGGAGTCCTCCAAGTCGCTAGTAGCCGCAGGCACCACAATAGGCTGGTTCAAGTGAAATGCCGAAACCACCTTAGAGAGAAATTGAGGACGTGTCCTCAATTCTGCCCTGTCCGAATGGAATATCAGATATGGGCTTTTGTATGACAAAGCTGCCAACTCCGAAACTCTCCTGGCTGAAGCCAGGGCCAACAGCATGGTTACCTTCCATGTAAGGTATTTTAAATCTACCGATTTTAAAGGCTCAAACCAATGAGATTTGAGAAAATTTAGAACCACGTTCAAATCCCACGGTGCCACTGGAGGCACTATTGGGGGTTGTATATGTAGTACACCTTTGACAAAAGTTTGTACTTCAGGCACTGACGCCAATTCCTTCTGGAAGAAAATTGATAAGGCCGAAATTTGAACTTTAATGGACCCCAATTTGAGGCCCATAGACAATCCTGCTTGCAGGAAATGTAAGAATCGACCCAATTGAAATTCTTCCGTTGGAGCCTTCTTGGCCTCACACCACGCAACATATTTTCTCCAAATGCGGTGATAATGTTGTGCGGTCACTTCTTTCCTGGCTTTAATTAAAGTAGGAATAACTTCCTCAGGAATGCCCTTCTCTTTTAGAATCCGGCGTTCAACCGCCATGCCGTCAAACGCAGCCGCGGTAAGTCTTGGAACATACAAGGTCCCTGCTGAAGCAGATCCCTTCTTAGAGGTAGAGGCCACGGATCCTCCGTGAGCATCTCTTGAAGTTCCGGATACCAAGTTCTTCTTGGCCAGTCCGGAGCTACCAGTATTGTTCTTACTCCTCTTTTCCGTATAATTCTCAGTACCTTTGGTATGAGAGGCAGAGGAGGGAACACATACACTGACTGGTACACCCACGGTGTTACCAGAGCGTCCACAGCTATTGCCTGAGGGTCTCTTGACCTGGCGCAATACCTGTCCAATTTTTTGTTGAGGCGAGACGCCATCATGTCCACCTTTGGTTTTTCCCAACGGTTCACAATCATGTGGAAAACTTCTGGATGAAGTCCCCACTCTCCCGGGTGAAGGTCGTGTCTGCTGAGGAAATCTGCTTCCCAGTTGTCCACTCCCGGGATGAACACTGCTGACAGTGCTACGACATGATTCTCCGCCCAGCGCAGAATCCTTGCAGCTTCTGCCATTGCACTCCTGCTTCTCGTGCCGCCTTGTCGGTTTACGTGGGCGACTGCCGTGATGTTGTCGGACTGGATCAACACCGGCTGACCCTGAAGCAGCGATTTTGCCAGGCTTAGAGCATTGTAGATCGCTCTTAGCTCCAGTATATTTATGTGAAGAGACGTCTCCAGGTTTGACCACACGCCCTGGAAGTTTCTTCCCTTTGTGACTGCTCCCCAACCTCGTAGGCTGGCATCCGTAGTCACCAGGACCCAGTCCTGTATGCCGAATCTGCGGCCCACTAACAGATGGGCAGTCTGCAACCACCACAGGAGAGACAACCTTGTTCTCGGTGACAGTGTTATCCGCTGATGCATGTGCAGATGCGATCCGGACCATTTGTCCAGCAGATCCCACTGAAATGTTCGTGCATGGAATCTGCCGAATGGAATCGCTTCGTACGAAGCCACCATCTTTCCCAGGACTCTTGTGCATTGATGTACTGACACAGTTCCTGGTTTTAGGAGGTTCTTGACAAGTTCGGATAACTCCCTTGCTTTCTCTTCCGGGAGAAATACCTTTTTCTGAACCGTGTCCAGAATCATGCCCAGGAACAGCAGATGTGTTGTCGGGGTCAATTGAGATTTTGGAAGATTTAGAATCCACCCGTGTTGCTGAAGCACTACTTGTGTTAGCGCTACACCGACTTCCAGCTGTTCTCTGGACTTTGCCCTTATCAGGAGATCGTCCAAGTAAGGGATAATTAATACGCCTTTTCTTCGTAGAAGAACCATCATTTCGGTCATTACCTTGGTAAAGACCCGAGGGGCCGTGGACAACCCAAACGGCAGCGTTTGAAACTGATAATGACAGTCTTGTATCACGAACCTGAGATACCCTTGGTGTGAGGGGTAAATCGGGACATGTAGATAAGCATCTTTTATGTCCAAGGACACCATGAAGTCTCCTTCTTCCAGATTCGCTATCACTGCTCTGAGTGACTCCATCTTGAACTTGAATTTCTTTATGTACAGGTTCAAGGATTTCAGATTTAGAATAGGCCTTACCGAACCGTCCGGTTTCGGTACCACAAATAGTGTGGAATAATACCCCTTTCCCTGTTGTAGGAGGGGTACCTTGACTATCACCTGCTGAGAATACAGCTTGTGAATGGCTTCCAAAACCGACGTCCTTTCTGAGGGAGACGTTGGTAAAGCAGACTTTAGGAACCGGCGAGGGGGAGACCTTTCGAACTCCAGCATGTAACCCTGAGATACTATCTGCAGGACCCACGGGTCCACTTGTGAGTGAACCCATTGATTGCTGAAAATCTTGAGTCGACCCCCCACCGTTCCTGAGTCCGCTTGTAAAGCCCCAGCGTCATGCTGATGGCTTTGTAGAAGCCGGGGCGGGCTTCTGTTCCTGGGCAGGGGCTGCTTGCTGCCCTTTCTTACCCTTTCCTCTGCCTCGCGGCAGATAAGACTGTCCTTTTGGTCGCTTTTTATAGGAGCGAAAGGACTGCGGCTGAAAAGACGGAGTCTTTTTCTGTTGGGAGGGGGTCTGAGGTAAAAAAGTGGATTTGCCGGCAGTTGCCGTGGCCACCAGGTCCGAAAGACCGACCCCAAACAATTCCTCTCCTTTATATGGCAATACTTCCATATGCCTCTTGGAATCCGCATCACCTGACCACTGTCGCGTCCATAAACTTCTTCTGGCAGATATGGACATCGCGCTTACTCTTGATGCTAGAGTACAAACATCCCTCTGAGCATCTCGCATATAAAGGAAAGCATCCTTTAATTGCTCTAGAGTCAATAAAATACTGTCCCTATCCAGGGTATCAATATTTTCAGTCAGAGAATCCAACCACACTACCCCAGCACTGCACATCCAGGCTGAGGCTATTGCCGGTCGCAGAATAACACCAGTATGTGTGTATATACTCTTCAGTGTAGTTTCCAGCCTCCTATCTGCTGGATCCTTGAGGGCGGCCGTATCAGGAGACGGCAACGCCACTTGCTTTGATAAACGTGTGAGCGCCTTATCCACCCTAGGGGGTGTTTCCCAGCGCGCCCTAACCTCTGGTGGGAAAGGGTATAATGCCAATAACTTCTTGGAAATTAGCAGTTTTCTATCGGGGTTAACCCACGCTTCATCACACACGTCATTCAATTCCTCTGATTCTGGAAAAAATACAGGTAGTTTTTTCACCCCCCACATAATACCCCTTTTTGAGGTACCAGCAGTATCAGAGATCTGCAAAGCCTCCTTCATTGCCGTGATCATATAACGTGTGGCCCTATTGGAAAATACGTTTGTTTCTTCACCGTCGACACTAGATTCATCTGTGTCGGTACCCGTGTCGACTGACTGAGGTAAAGGACGTTTTACAGCCCCTGACGGTGTCTGAGACGCCTGAACCGGTACTAACTGGTTTGCCGGGCGTCTTATTTCGTCAACTGACTTTTGTAATGTGCTGACATTATCACGTAATTCCATAACTAAAGCCATCCATTCCGGTGTCGACTCCCTAGGGGGTGACATTACCATCATCGGCAATTGCTCTGCCTCCACACCAACATCGTCCTCATACATGTCGACACACACGTACCGACACACCACAGGGAATGCTCTAATCGAAGACAGGACCCCCTAGCCCTTTGGGGAGACAGAGGGAGAGTTTGCCAGCACACACCAAAAGCGCTATAAATGTATATAAACAACCCTAGAAGGTGTTGTTTACTATATATGCGCTCTTAATATATAAATATCGCCAATTTATGCCCCCCTTCTCTTTGTTACCCTGTTTCTGTAGTGCAGTGCAGGGGAGAGACCTGGGAGCCTTCCTCACCAGCGGAGCTGAGCAGGAAAATGGCGCTGAGTGCTGAGGAGAATAAGCTCCGCCCCTTTTTCGGCGGGCTTTTCCCCGGTTTTTAAGAAACTGGCCTGGGTTAAAATACATACATATAGCCTTAATGGCTATATGTGATGTATTTATTTTGCCACTAAAGGTAATTATATTGCTGCCCAGGGCGCCCCCAGCAGCGCCCTGCACCCTCCGTGACTGAGTCAGTGAGCCGTGTGACAACAATGGCGCACAGCTGCCGTGCTGTGCGCTACCTTCAAGAAGACTGAGGAGTCTTCTGCCGCCTGCTTTCCGGACCTCCGTTCTGCCGTCTCTTCAGCGTCTGTAAGGGGGATCGGCGGCGCGGCTCCGGGACGAACCCCAGGCTGACCTGTGTTCCGACTCCCTCTGGAGCTAAGTGTCCAGTAGCCTAAGACTCCAATCCATCCTGCACGCAGGTGAGTTGGAAATCTCTCCCCTAAGTCCCTCGATGCAGTGATCCTGTTGCCAGCAGGAATCACTGAGATTGAAACCTAAAAAAAAACTTTTCTAAACAGCTCTTTAGGAGAGCCACCTAGATTGCACCCTCTCGGACGGGCACAAAAACCTAACTGAGGCTTGGAGGAGGGTCATAGGGGGAGGAGCCAGTACGCACCATGTGACCTAAAAGCTTTTTTAGATGTGCCCTGTCTCCTGCGGAGCCCGCTATTCCCCATGGTCCTGACGGAGTCCCAGCATCCACTAGGACGTTAGAGAAATCTTATTTTCTCTGACGTCCTATTGGATGCTGGGAACTCCGAAAGGACCATGGGGATTATACCAAAGCTTCCAAACAGGCGGGAGAGTGCGGATGACTCTGCAGCACCGAATGAGAGAACTCCAGGTCCTCCTTAGCCAGGGTATCAATTTTTTAGAATTTAGCAAACGTGTTTGCCCCTGACCAAGTAGCAGCTCGGCAAGTTGTAAAGCCGAGACCCCTCGGGCAGCCGCCCAAGATGAGCCCACTTTCCTCGTGGAGTGGGCTTTTACTGATTTAGGATGCGGCAGTCCAGCCGCAGAACGCGCCAGCTGAATTGTGCTACAAATCCAGCGAGCAATAGTCTGCTTAGAAGCAGGAGCACCCAGTTTGTTGGGTGCATACAGGATAAACAGCGAGTCAGTTTTCCTGACTCCAGCCGTCCTGGAAACATAAATTTTCAAGGCCCTGACTACGTCCAGTAACTTGGAATCCTCCAAGTCCCTAGTAGCCGCAGGCACTACAATAATAAGAATTTACTTACCGATAATTCTATTTCTCATAGTCCGTAGTGGATGCTGGGGACTCCGAAAGGACCATGGGGAATAGCGGCTCCGCAGGAGACTGGGCACAAAAGTAAAAGCTTTAGGACTACCTGGTGTGCACTGGCCCCTCCCCCTATGACCCTCCTCCAAGCCTCAGTTAGGATACTGTGCCCGGACGAGCGTACACAATAAGGAAGGATTTTGAATCCCGGGTAAGACTCATACCAGCCACACCAATCACACCGTACAACTTGTGATTTGAACCCAGTTAACAGCATGATAACAGAGGAGCCTCTGAAAAGATGGCTCACAACAATAATAACCCGATTTTTGTAACAATAACTATGTACAAGTATTGCAGACAATCCGCACTTGGGATGGGCGCCCAGCATCCACTACGCACTATGAGAAATAGAATTATCGGTAAGTAAATTCTTATTTTCTCTAACGTCCTAGTGGATGCTGGGGACTCCGAAAGGACCATGGGGATTATACCAAAGCTCCCAAACGGGCGGGAGAGTGCGGATGACTCTGCAGCACCGAATGAGAGAACTCCAGGTCCTCCTCAGCCAGGGTATCAAATTTGTAGAATTTTGCAAACGTATTTGCCCCTGACCAAGTAGCTGCTCGGCAAAGTTGTAAAGCCGAGACCCCTCGGGCAGCCGCCCAAGATGAGCCCACTTTCCGTGTGGAATGGGCTTTTACAGATTTTGGCTGTGGCAGGCCTGCCACAGAATGTGCAAGCTGAATTGTACTACAAATCCAACGAGCAATAGTCTGCTTAGAAGCAGGGGCACCCAGCTTGTTGGGTGCATACAGGATAAACAGCGAGTCAGATTTTCTGACTCCAGCCGTCCTGGAAACATATATTTTCAGGGCCCTGACTACGTCCAGCAACTTGGAATCCTCCAAGTCCCTAGTAGCCGCAGGCACCACAATAGGCTGGTTTAAGTGAAATGCTGAAACCACCTTAGGGAGAAATTGAGGACGAGTCCTCAATTCTGCCCTGTCCGTATGAAAAATTAGGTAAGGGCTTTTATAGGATAAAGCCGCCAATTCTGATACACGCCTGGCTGAAGCCAGGGCTAACAGCATTACCACTTTCCATGTGAGATATTTTAAGTCCACAGTGGTGAGTGGTTCAAACCAATGTGATTTTAGGAATCCCAAAACTACATTGAGATCCCAAGGTGCCACTGGAGGCACAAAAGGAGGCTGTATATGCAGTACCCCCTTGACAAACGTCTGAACTTCAGGAACTGAAGCTAGTTCTTTTTGGAAGAATATTGACAGGGCCGAAATTTGAACCTTAATGGACCCTAATTTGAGGCCCATAGACAGTCCTGTTTGCAGGAAATGCAGGAATCGACCCAGTTGAAATTCCTCTGTAGGGGCCTTCCTGGCCTCACACCACGCAACATATTTACGCCAAATACGGTGATAACGTTGCACAGTTACATCCTTCCTGGCTTTGATCAGGGTAGGGATAACTTCATCCGGAATGCCTTTTTCCTTCAGGATCCGGCGTTCAACCGCCATGCCGTCAAACGCAGCCGCGGTAAGTCTTGGAACAGACATGGTCCCTGCTGGAGCAGGTCCTTTCTTAGAGGTAGAGGCCACGGGTCTTCAGTGAGCATCTCTTGAAGTTCCGGGTACCAAGTCCTTCTTGGCCAATCCGGAGCCACGAGTATAGTCTTTACACCTCTCCTTCTTATGATTCTCAGTACCTTGGGTATGAGAGGCAGAGGAGGGAACACATATACTGACTGGTACACCCACGGTGTTACCAGAGCGTCCACAGCTATTGCCTGAGGGTCCCTTGACCTGGCGCAATATCTGTCCAGTTTTTTGTTGAGGCGGGACGCCATCATGTCCACCTTTGGTTTTTCCCAACGGTTCACAATCATGTGGAAGACTTCTGGGTGAAGACCCACTCCCCCGGGTGAAGATCGTGTCTGCTGAGGAAGTCTGCTTCCCAGTTGTCCACTCCCGGAATGAACACTGCTGACAGTGCTATCACATGATTTTCCGCCCAGCGAAGAATCCTTGCAACTTCCGTCATTGCCCTCCTGCTTCTTGTGCCGCCCTGTCTGTTTACGTGGGCGACTGCCGTGATGTTGTCCGACTGGATCAACACCGGCTGACCCTGAAGCAGAGGCCTTGCCTGACTTAGGGCATTGTAAATGGCCCTTAGTTCCAGGATATTTATGTGAAGTGACGTTTCCATGCTTGACCACAAGCCCTGGAAATTTTTTCCCTGTGTGACTGCTCCCCAGCCTCTCAGGCTGGCATCCGTGGTCACCAGGACCCAATCCTGAATGCCGAATCTGCGGCCCTCTAGGAGATGAGCACTCTGTAACCACCACAGGAGAGACACCCTTGTCCTTGGAGACAGGGTTATCCGCTGATGCATTTGAAGATGCGATCCGGACCATTTGTCCAGCAGATCCCACTGAAAAGTTCTTGCGTGGAATCTGCCGAATGGAATCGCTTCGTAAGAAGCCACCATCTTTCCCAGGACCCTTGTGCATTGATGCACTGACACTTGGCCTGGTCTTAGGAGGTTCCTGACTAGGTCGGATAACTCCCTGGCTTTCTCCTCCGGGAGAAACACCTTTTTCTGGACTGTGTCCAGAATCATCCCTAGGAACAGCAGACGTGTCTTCGGAATCAGCTGCGATTTTGGAATATTTAGAATCCACCCGTGCTGTCGTAGTACTACTTGAGATAGTGCTACTCCGACCTCTAACTGTTCTCTGGACCTTGCCCTTATCAGGAGATCGTCCAAGTAAGGGATAATTAAGACGCCTTTTCTTCGAAGAAGAATCATCATTTCGGCCATTACCTTGGTAAAGACCCGGGGTGCCGTGGACAATCCAAACGGCAGCGTCTGAAACTGATAGTGACAGTTCTGTACCACAAACCTGAGGTACCCTTGGTGAGAAGGGCAAATTGGGACATGGAGGTAAGCATCCTTGATGTCCGGAGACACCATATAGTCCCCTTCTTCCAGGGTCGCTATCACTGCTCTGAGTGACTCCATCTTGAACTTGAACCTTTTTATGTAAGTGTTCAAGGATTTCAGATTTAAAATGGGTCTCACCGAGCCGTCCGGCTTCGGTACCACAAACAGCGTGGAATAATACCCCTTTCCCTGTTGTAGGAGGGGTACCTTGATTATCACCTGCTGGGAATACAGCTTGTGAATGGCTTCCAATACCGCCTCCCTGTCGGGGGGAGACGTTGGTAAAGCAGACTTCAGGAACCGGCGAGGGGGAGACGTCTCGAATTCCAATTTGTACCCCTGAGATACTACCTGCAGGATCCAGGAGTCCACTTGCGAGTGAGCGCACTGCGCGCTGAAATTCTTGAGACGGGCCCCCACCGTGCCTGAGTCCGCTTGTAAGGCCCCAGCGTCATGCTGAGGACTTGGCAGAAGCGGGGGAGGGCTTCTGTTCCTGGGAAGAGGCTGTCTGCTGCAGTCTTTTTCCCCTTCCTCTGCCCCGGGGCAGATATGAGTGGCCTTTTGCCCGCTTGCCCTTATGGGGACGAAAGGACTGAGCCTGAAAAGACGGTATCTTTTTCTGCTGAGAGGTGACCTGGGGTAAAAAGATGGATTTCCCAGCCGTTGCCGTGGCCACCAGGTCCGATAGACCGACCCCAAATAACTCCTCCCCTTTATACGGCAAAACTTCCATATGCCGTTTGGAATCCGCATCACCTGACCACTGTCGCGTCCATAACCCTCTTCTGGCAGAAATGGACAGCGCACTTACTCTTGATGCCAGAGTGCAAATATCCCTCTGTGCATCTCGCATATATAGAAATGCATCTGCTCTATATCAATAATATATTGTCCCTGTCCAGGGTATCAATATTTTCAGTCAGGGAATCCGACCAAGCCACCCCAGCACTGCACATCCAGGCTGAGGCGATTGCTGGTCGCAGTATAATACCAGTATGTGTGTATATACTTTTTAGGATATTTTCCAGCATCCTATCAGCTGGTTCCTTGAGGGCGGCCGTATCAGGAGACGGTAACGCCACTTGTTTTGATAAGCGTGTGAGCGCCTTATCTACCCTAGGGGGTGTTTCCCAACGCGCCCTAACCTCTGGCGGGAAAGGGTATAATGCCAATAATTTTTTAGAAATTAGCAGTTTTTTATCGGGGGAAACCCACGCTTCATCACACACCTCATTTAATTCATCTGATTCAGGAAAAACTACGGGTAGTTTTTTCACACCCCACATAATACCCGTTTTTGTGGTACTTGTAGTATCAGAAATGTTCAAAACCTCCTTCATTGCCGTGATCATGTAACGTGTGGCCCTACTGGAAAATACGTTTGTTTCCTCACCGTCGACACTGGAGTCAGTGTCCGTGTCAGTGTCTGTATCGACCTGAGGTAACGGGCGTTTTAGAGCCCCTGACGGTGTTTGAGACGCCTGTACAGGAATTAACTGATTTGCCGGCTGTCTCATGTCGTCAACAGTCTTTTGTAAAGTGCTGACACTATCACGTAATTCTTTCCATAAGACCATCCAGTCAGGTGTCGACTCCCTAGGGGGTGACATCACTAACACAGGCAATTGCTCCGCCTCCACACCATTTTCCTCCTCATACATGTCGACACAACGTACCGACACACAGCACACACACAGGGAATGCTCTGATAGAGGACAGGACCCCACTAGCCCTTTGGGGAGACAGAGGGAGAGTTTGCCAGCACACATATAGCACACAGCGCTATATATATATATAGGGATAACCTTATATAAGTGTTTTTCCCTGATATAGCTGCTGTATATATTTATCTGCCAATTAGTGCCCCCCCCTCTCTTGTTTTACCCTGTTTCTGTAGTTCAGGACTGCAGGGGAGAGTCAGGGAGCCTTCCTCCAACGGAGCTGTGAGGAAAAAATGGCACCAGTGTGCTGAGGAGATAGGCTCCGCCCCCTTCTCGGCGGCCTTTCTCCCGCTTTTTTATGGAAAAATTGGCAGGGGTTAAATGCATCCATATAGCCCAGGAGCTATATGTGATGTATTTTTTGCCAAAAAAGGTGTTTTTATTGCGTCTCAGGGCGCCCCCCCCAGCGCCCTGCACCCTCAGTGACCGGAGTGTGAAGTGTGCTGAGAGCAATGGCGCACAGCTGCGGTGCTGTGCGCTACCTTATTGAAGACAGGACGTCTTCTGACGCCGATTTTTCCGGACCTCTTCTGCTCTTCTGGCTCTGTAAGGGGGACGGCGGCGCGGCTCTGGGACCCATCCATGGCTGGGCCTGTGATCGTCCCTCTGGAGCTAATGTCCAGTAGCCTAAGAAGCCCAATCCACTCTGCACGCAGGTGAGTTCGCTTCTTCTCCCCTTAGTCCCTCGATGCAGTGAGCCTGTTGCCAGCAGGTCTCACTGAAAATAAAAAACCTAAAACTAAACTTTTTTCTAAGCAGCTCAGGAGAGCCACCTAGACTGCACCCTTCTCGTTCGGGCACAAAAATCTAACTGAGGCTTGGAGGAGGGTCATAGGGGGAGGGGCCAGTGCACACCAGGTAGTCCTAAAGCTTTTACTTTTGTGCCCAGTCTCCTGCGGAGCCGCTATTCCCCATGGTCCTTTCGGAGTCCCCAGCATCCACTAGGACGTTAGAGAAAGGGTGGTTCAAGTGAAAAGCTGATACCACCTTAGGGAGAAACTGGGGACGAGTCCTCAATTCTGCCCTATCCATATGGAAAATCAGATAAGGGCTTTTATATGACAAAGCCGCCAATTCTGATACACGCCAATAACATGACCACTTTTCACGTGAGATATTTTAGATCCACGGTTTTTAGTGGCTCAAACCAATGTGATTTTAAGAAACTCAACACCACGTTGAGATCCCAAGGTGCCACTGGAGGCACAAACGGGGCTGAATATGCAGCACTCCTTTTACAAATGTCTGAACTTCAGGTAGAGAAGCTAGTTCTTTCTGGAAGAAAATCGACAGAGCCGAGATCTGTACCTTAATGGAGCCTAATTTCAGGCCCATAGTCACTCCTGCTTGTAGGAAGTGCAGAAATCGACCTAGTTGAAATTCCTCTGTTGGGGCCTTTTTGGCCTCACACCAAGCAACATATATCCGCCATATGGGGTGATAATGTTTTGCAGTTACATCTTTCCTGGCTTTAATCAGCGTAGGAATGACTTCCTCCGGAATGCCCTTTTCCTTTAGGATCCGGCGTTCAACCGCCATGCCGTCAAACGCAGCCGCGGTAAGTCTTGGAACAGACAGGGCCCCTGCTGCAGCAGGTCCTGTCTGAGTGGCAGAGGCCATGGGTCCTCTGATATAATTTCTTGAAGTTCGGGGTACCAAGCCCTTCTTGGCCAATCCGGAACCACGAGTATCGTTCTTACTCCTTTCCTTCTTATTATTCTCCATACCTTTGGTATGAGAGGCAGAAGGGGGAACACATAACCCGACTGGTACACCCACGGTGTCACTAGAGCGTCCACAGCTATTGCCTGAGGGTCTCTTGACCTGGCGCAATATTTCTCTGTTTTTTTTGTTTAAGTGGGACGCTATCATGGCCACCTGTGGTCTTTCCCAACGGTTTACCATCAGTTGAAAAACTTCTGGATGAAGTCCGAACTCTCCCGGGTGGAGGTCGTGCCTGCTGAGGAAGTCTGCTTCCCAGTTATCCACTCCCGGAATGAACACTGCTGACAGTGCTAACACATGATTTTTCGCCCATAGGAGAATCCTTGTGGCTTCTGTCATCGCCATCCTGCTTCTTGTGCCGCCCTGTTGATTTACATGGGCGACTGCCGTGATGTTGTCTGATTGGAACAGTACCGGCTGGTTTTGAAGGAGAGGCCTTGCCTGACTCAGGGCATTGTAAATGGCCCTCAGTTCCAGAATATTTATGTGTAGGGAAGTCTCCTGACTTGACCAAAGTCCCTGGAAGTTTCTTCCCTGTGTGACTGCCCCCCCAGCCTCAACGGCTGGCATCCATGGTCACTAGGACCTAGTCCTGTATGCTGAACCTGCGGCCCTCTTGAAGGTGGGCACTCTGCAGCCACCACAGTAGAGGTACCCCGGTCCTTGGAGACAGGGTTATCAGTCGATGCATCTGAAGATGCGATCCGGACCACTTGTCCAACGGGTCCCATTGAAAAATTCTTGCATGGAACCTGCCGAATGGGATTGCTTCGTAGGAAGCTACCATTTGTCCCAGGACTCGCGTGCAATGATGCACCGATACCTGGTTTTGCTTCAGGAGGTCTCTGACTAGAGATGACAGCTCCTTGGCTTTCTCCTCCGGGAGAAACACTTTTTTCTGGTCTTCCAGAACCATCCCCAGGAACAGCAGACGTGTCGTAGGAACCAGCTGTGACTTTGGAATGTTTAGAATCCAACCGTGCTGTTGTAGCACTTTCCGAGATAGTGCTACCCCGACTAACAACTGCTCCATGGACCTCGCCTTTATAAGGAGATTGTCCAATTACGGGATAATTAAAACTCCCTTTTTTCTAAGGAGTATCATCATTTCGGCCATTACCTTGGTAAACACCCTCGGTGCCATGTACAGTCCAAACGGCAGTGTCTGGACTTGGTAATGGCAATCCTGTACCGCAAATCTGGGGTACTCCTGGTGAGGATGGTAAATGGGGACATGCAGGTAAGCATCCTTGATGTCCAGGGATACCATGTAATCCCCCTCGTCCAGGCTTGCAATAACCGCCCTGAGCGATTCCATCTTGAACTTGAATTTTCTTATGTATGTGTTCAAGGATTTTTAATATAAAATGGGTCACACCGAACCATGCGGTTTTGGTACCCCAAACAGTGTGGAATAGTAACCCCGTCCTTGTTGAAGTAGGGGCATCTTGAGTATTACCTGCTGGAAATACAGCTTGTTAATTTGCCTCTAGCACAGCCTCCCTGCCTGAGGGAGTTGTCGGCAAGGCAGATTTGAGGAAACGGCGGGGGGGGAGACATCTCGAATTCCAGCTTGTACCCCTGAAATACTACTTGAATGAAACAGGGATACACCTGTGAGCAAGCCCACTGATCGCTGAAATTTTTCGAAGCGGCCCCCCACCGTACCTGGCTATACCTGTGGAGCCCCCGCGTCATGCTGTGGACTCAGAGGAAGCGGGAGAAGAATTTTGATTCTGGGAACTGGCTGACTGGTGCAGCTTTTTCCCTCTTCCCTTGTCTCTGTGTAGAAAGGAAGCGCCTTTGACCCGCTTGCTTTTTTGAAGCCGAAAGGACTGTACCTGATAATACAGTGCTTTCTTAGTCTGTGAGGAAACCTGAGGTAAAAATATTTATTCCCAGCTGTTGCTGTGGATACGAGGTCCCAGAGACCATCCCCAAATAATTCCTCACCCTTATAAGGCAGAATCTCTATGCGCCTTTTAAAGTCAGCATCACCTGTCCAGTGACAGGTCTCTAATATCCTCCTGACAGAATGGACATTACATTCATTTTGGATGCCAGCCGGCAAAATATCCTTCTGTGCATCCCACATATATAAGACGACGTCTTTAATATGTTCTCATGTTAGCAAACTAGTATGTTTGACAGGGTCACCGACCACGCTGCAGCAGCACGCTCTGCAGGTTTCAGTCTAGTACCTGAGTGTGTAAATACAGACTTCAGGATAGCCTCCTGCTTTTTATCAACAGGTACCTTCAAAGTGGCCGTTCCTAAGACGGCAGTGCCACCTTTTGACAACCGTGTGAGCGCCTTATCCACCCTAGGGGATATCTCCCAGCGTAACTTATCCTCTGGCGGGAAAGGGTACGCCATCAGTAACTTTTTAGAAATTACCAGTTTCTTATCGGGGGAACCCACGCTTTTCACACACTTCATTCATTCATCTGATGGGGGAACAAAACACTGCCTGCTTTTTCTCCCCAAACATAAAACCCATATTTAGAGGTACTTGGGTTAATGTCAGAAATGTGTAACACATTTTTTATTGCCGGGATCAAATCACGGATGTTCCTAGTGGATTGTGTATATGTCTCAACCTTGTCGACACTGGAGTCAGACTCCGTGTCGACATCTGTGTCTGCCATCTGAGGGAGCAGGCGTTTTTGAGCCCCTGATGGCCTTTGAGACGCCTGGGCAGGCGCGGGCTGAGAAGCCGGCTGTCCCACAGCTGTTATGTCAACCAGCCTTTTATTGTCGGTTCCTACCGTCCACCTATCCATCCACTCTGGTGTCGGCCCCACCGGGGGCGACATCACATTTATCGGCATCTGCTCCGTCACCACATAAGACTCCTCATCAAACATGTCGACACAACCGTACCGACACACCGCACACACACACACACAGGGAATGCTCTGACTGAGGATAGGACCCCACAAAGCCCTTTTGGGAGACAGAGAGAGAGTATGCCAGCACACACCATAGCGCTATATAATGTGGGGATTAACACTATAACTGAGTGAATTTTCCCCAATAGCTGCTTGTATATACAATATTGCGCCTAAATTTAGTGCCCCCCCTCTCTTTTTAACCCTTTGAGCCTGAAAACTACAGGGGAGAGCCTTGGGAGCTTTCTTCCAGCTGCACTGTGAAGAGAAAATGGCGCCAGTGTGTCTGAGGGAGACAGCTCCACCCCTTTTTCGCTGACTTTTCTCCCGGTTTTTTATGGATTCTGGCAGGGGTAATTATCACATATATAGCCTCTGGGGCTATATATTGTGGTATTTTTGCCAGCCAAGGTGTTTTTATTGCTGCTCAGGGCGCCCCCCCCAAGCGACCTGCACCCTCAGTGACCGGAGTGTGAAGTGTGTATGAGGAGCAATGGCGCACAGCTGCAGTGCTGTGCGCTACCTTGGTGAAGACTGATGTCTTCTGCCGCCGATTTTCCGGACCTCTTCTTGCTTCTGGCTCTGTAAGGTGGACGGCGGCGCGGCTCCGGGACCGAACACCAAGGACGGGCCTGCGGTCGATCCCTCTGGAGCTAATGGTGTCCAGTAGCCTAAGAAGCCCAAGCTAGCTGCAAGCAGGTAGGTTCGCTTCTTCTCCCCTTAGTCCCTCGGTGCAGTGAGCCTGTTGCCAGCAGGTCTCACTGAAAATAAAAAACCTAAATATATACTTTCTTATTAGAAGCTCAGGAGAGCCCCTAGTGTGCATCCAGCCTCGGCCGGGCACAAAAATCTAACTGAGGCTTGGAGGAGGGTCATGGGGGGAGGAGCCAGTGCACACCAGGTGACCTAAAGCTTTCTTTAGTTGTGCCCAGTCTCCTGCGGAGCCGCTAATCCCCATGGTCCTTTCGGAGTTCCCAGCATCCACTAGGACGTCAGAGAAATATATATAATTAGCACCAATTAAATGTGGCCCCCCTCGTTTTTGCCCCCTGTTACTTGTTCAGCAGGGTAGAGTCCGGGAGCAGCTTCTCTGCAGCATGCTGTGGAGAAAATGGCGCTGGTTAGTGCTGGAGGATCAAGCTCCGCCCCCTCGACAGCGGGCTTCGCTCCCACTAGTTTGCTTATACTGGCGGGGGTTTTATAACATACTGCCTCCGCAGTATCTAATATAGGTGCCAGTCTTAATGTGAGGTAATAAATGCTGCCCAGGGCGCCCCCCCTTCGCCCTGCACCCTTGCTGTGCCTTGTGTGTGTGTGTGTGGGAGCAATGGCGGTACCTCATGAAGATCTGAAGTCTTCTGCCGCCTTTGAAGTCTTCTTGCTTCCTATACTTAGCCGACTTCTATCTTCTGGCGCTGTGAGGAGGACGGCGGCGCGGCTCTGGGACGAACAGCAAGGACGACACCTGTGTTCCGACCCTCTGGAGCTAATGTCCAGTAGCCTAAGAAGCAGAGCCCATCAGTACAGGAAAGTGGGTTTGCTTCACTCCCCTCAGTCCCACGAAGCAGGGAGCCTGTTGCCAGCAGTGCTCCCTGAAAATAAAAAACCTAACAAAAGTTTTTTCAGAGAAACTCAGTAGAGCTCCCCTGTAGTGCATCCAGTCTCTTCTGGGCACAGGATCTAACTGAGGTCTGGAGGATGGGCGTAGAGGGAGGAGCCAGTTCACACCCATCTAAAGTCTTAAGAGTGCCCATGTCTCCTGCGGAGCCCGTCTATACCCCATGGTCCTTATGGAGTCCCCAGCATCCTCTAGGACGTAAGAGAAAATAAGAATTTACTCACCTGTAATTCTATTTCTCGTAGTCCGTAGTGGAAGCTGGGAACTCCGTAAGGACCATGGAGAATAGACGGGCTCCGCAGGAGACTGGGCACTCTAAAAGAAAGATTAGGTACTATCTGGTGTGCACTGGCTCCTCCCTCTATGCCCCTCCTCCAGACATCAGTTAGGGAAACTGTGCCCGGAAGAGCTGACACAACAAGGAAAGGAATTGGAATCCAGGGTAAGACTCATACCAGCCACATCAATAACACTGTACAACTTGTGATAACCATACCCAGTTAACAGTATGAACAACAACTGAGCCTCATTTAACGGATGGCTCATAACAATAACCCTTTAGTTAAGCAATAACTATATACATGTATTGCAGAGAGTCCGCACTTGGGATGGGCGCCCAGCATCCACTACGGACTACGAGAAATAGAATTACCGGTGAGTAAATTCTTATTTTTTCTGACGTCCTAGTGGATGCTGGGAACTCCGTAAGGACCATGGGGATTATACCAAAGCTCCCAAACGGGCGGGAGAGTACGGATGACTCTGCAGCACCGAATGAGCAAACTCAAGGTCCTTTTCAGCCAGGGTATCAAACTTGTACAACTTAGCAAATGTGTTTGAACCCGACCAAGTAGCAGCTCGTCAAAGCTGTAAAGCAGAGACCCCTCGGGCAGCCGCCCAAGAAGAGCCCACCTTCCTTGTGGAATGTGCTTTTACTGATTTAGGATGCGGCAGTCCAGCAGCAGAATGTGCCAGTTGAATCGTGCTACAGATCCAGCGAGCAATAGTCTGCTTTTGAAGCAGGAGCACCAAGCTTGTTGAGTGCATGCAGGATTAACAGCGAGTCAGTTTTCCTGACTCCAGCCGTCCTGGAAACATACATTTTCAAAACCCGGACTACGTCCAGCAACTTGGAATCCTCCAAGTCCCGTGTAGCCGCAGGCACCACAATAGGTTGGTTCAAATGAAACGATGACACCACCTTAGGAAGAAATTGGAGACGAGTCCTCAATTCTGCCCTGTCCATATGGAAGATCAGATAGGGGCTTTTACATGACAAAGCCGCCAATTCTGACACTCGCCTAGCCGAAGCTAAGGCCAATAGCATGACCACTTTCCACGTGAGATATTTTAGCTCCACGGTCTTAAGTGGCTCAAACCAGTGGGATTTCAGGAAATCCAACACAACGTTAAGGTCCCAAGGTGCCACTGGTGGCACAAAAGGAGGCTGAATATGCAGCACTCCCTTTACAAACGTCTGAACCTCAGGCAGTGAAGCCAGTTCTTTTTGGAAGAAAATGGATAGGGCCGAAATCTGGACCTTTATGGATCCTAATTTTAGGCCCATAGTCACACCTGACTGTAGGAAGTGCAGGAATCGACCCAGCTGGAATTCCTCTGTTGGGGCCTTCCTGGCCTCACACCAAGCAACATATTTTCGCAATATACGGTGATAATGCTTGGCTGTCACATCCTTCCTAGCTTTTATCAGCGTAGGAATCACTTCATCCGGAATGCCCTTTTCCGTTAGGATCCAGTGTTCAACCGCCATGCCGTCACACGCAGCCGCGGTAAGTCTTGGAACATACAGGGCCCCTGTTGCAACAGGTCCTGTCTGAGAGGCAGAGGCCATGGGTCCTCTGAGATCATTTCTTGCAGTTCTGGGTACCAAGTTCTTTTTGGACAATCCGGAACGATGAGTATAGTTCTTACTCCTCTCTTTCTTACTATCCTCAGCACCTTGGGTATGAGAGGAAGACTGGATCAGAACCGGTTGGTCGCGAAGCAGGATCTCCGCTTGACTTAGGGCGTTGTACATGGCCCTTAGTTCCAGGATATTGATGTGAAGGCAAGTCTGTTGACTTGAAAACAGACCTTGGAAATTTCTTCCCTGTGTAACTGCCCCCCACCCTCGGGGGCTTGCATCCGTGGTCACCAGGACCGAGTCCTGAATGCAGAATCTGCGGCCCTTGAGAAGGTGACCACTCTGCAACCACCACAGGAGAGACACCCTGGCCCTGGGGGATAGGGTGATTAACCGATGTATCTGAAGATGTGATCCGGACCACTTGTTCAGTAAGTCCCATTGGAAGGTCCTCGCATGGAACCTGCCGAAGGGGATGGCCTCGTATGATACCACCATCCTTCCCAGGACTAGAGTGCAGTGATGCACTGACACCTGTTTTGGTTTTAATAGATTCCTGACCAGTGTCACGAGTTCCTGAGCTCTCTGTATCGGGAGATAAACCCTTTTCTGGTTTGTGTCTAGGATCATGCCTAGGAGAGGCAGATGAGCTGTAAGAACCCACTGCGACTTTGGAATATATAGAATCCAGCCGTGTTGCCATTTTACTTTCAGAGGAAGTGATACGCTGTTCAGCAGCTGCTCTCGTGATCTCACTTTTATGAGGAGATCGTCCAAGTCCGTGATAATAGTGACACCCTGCATCCGCAGGAGCACCATCATTTCCGCCATTACATTGGTGATATTCTCAAGGCCATGGAGAGACCAAAACGGCAACGTCTGAATTTGGTAATGACAATCCCGTACCGCACTTCTGAGGTACTGTACGCCTGATGAGGTGGATAAATGGGGACATGAAGGTATGCATCCCCTATGTCCCGATTCACGATAAAGCCTCCCCCTTTTCAGGCTTGCAATGACCGCTCTTAGCGATTCCATCTTAAACTTGAACCTTTTCCAGGTATATGTTCAGGGATTTAATTCAATATGGGTCTGACCGAACCGTCTGGTTTCGGGACTACAACATGGTCGAATACTAACCCCCTCTTGTTGAAGGAGGGGACCCTTGACACAATATCTATTGCCCAGGGATCTAACAGGGAGTGAACCCACTTGTGGCTGAACTTACGAAGGCGTGCCCCCACCGGGCCTAGCTACGCCTGTGGAGCCCCAGCGACAAGCGGTGGATTTTTGTAGAGGCCGGGGAGGACTTCTGTTCCTGGGAACTAGCTGTATTGTGCAGCTTCTTTCCTCTGCCCCCGACTCTGACAAGAAAGGACGCACCTCAGACTTTCTTGTTTCTTTATTCGAAAGGCTGCATTTAATAATGACGTGCTTTCCTAGGCTGTGCAGGAATATAAGGTAAAATATCAGAATTACCAGCTATAGCTGTGGAGACCAGGCACGAGAACCCTTCTCCGCACAATCCTCAGCCTTCCATATGCCTCTTAAGTCGGCATCATCTGTCCAATGCATATTCTACAGGACACGTCAAGCAGAAATCGATATAGCTTTGACTCTAGGACCCAGTATACTCATGTCTCTTTGGGCATGCTTTATAATTATATATCTATCACTTAAGACAGCATCTTTAATATATGTATATCTATATGCATACTAGGGTCTCAATGTCTGCTGATAAGGTACCTGTTCACGCTGCCACAGCGCTATAAACCCATGCCGACACAGTCGCCGGTCTGGGTAGTAAACTAGAATGTGCACGCTATCTGCAGGATCCCTGAGAATAGCAAGTGCTCACGTCTGTGCAAACAGGACACCCTAGGGGAAGATTCTCAACACATCCTAGCACTAGTGGGGAAAGGATACAGCCTGAGAATTCTCTTGTGGGAAGCTGCAGTCTCTTGTCTGGAGATTCCTGCTCTTTTTCCTCATGAGAGGAGGGAAATTTACCTCAGCATTCTTCCCCTTAAACATGTGGACCCTCGTGTCAGGGACAGATGAGTCATCAGTGATATGCAAATCATCTTTTATTACAATAATCATATATTGAATACCTTTCAGCCATCTTGGCTGCACTTTGCATTATCGTAGTCGACAGTGGAGTTAACTCCGTGTCGATACCAGTGTTTGTTATTTTGGATAGTGAGCATTGAGAGACTCTGAAGGCCTCTGTGACATAGGGACAGACATGGGTAGATTTCCTGTCTGTTCCCTAACCTTTTGTGCAATAAATTCACCTTAGCACTTACACATATCCAAACAGGTGTCGGCGTTGTCGACGGAGATACCCTCCCCCACACATATCCGCTCTATCACCTCCTTAGAGGAGCCTTTTACCTCAGACATGTCGACACACGCGTACCGACACACCACACACACAGGGGATGCTCTATTTGAAGACAGTTCCCCCACAAGGCCCTTTGGAGAGACAGAGAGAGAGTATGCCAGCACACACCCCAGCGCTATATAACCCCGGGATTACACTACAACTCAGTGTTTACCCAGTAGCTGCTGTATATACAAATTTTGCGCCTACATTTATGTGCCCCCCCCTCTCTTTTCACCCTTTGTGTAACCAGGATACTGCAGGGGAGAGCCTGGGGAGCTTCCTTCCAGCGGAGCTGTGAAGAGAAAATGGCGTTGGTGTGCTGAGGAAGAACGCCCCGCCCCCTCAGCAGCAGGCTTCTGTCCCACGTTTTATGTATCTTAATGGCGGGAGTTTCTACACATATACAGTTGTCAGACTGTATTATGTGTATTTTAAGTGCCAAAAGGTATTATAATTGCTGCCCAGGGCGCCCCCCCCGCCCCCCAGCGCCCTGCACCCTACAGTGACCGGAGTGTGTGGTGTGCTGTGGGAGCAATGGCGCACAGCTGCGGTGCTGTGCGCTACGTTAATGAAGACAGGAGTCTTCTGCCGCCGATTTCATCGCTTCTCTTCTGTCTTCTGGCTCTGCAAGGGGGACGGCGGCGCGGCTCCGGGAACGGACGATCGAGGTCAGGCCCTGTGTTCGAACCCTCTGGAGCTAATGGTGTCCAGTAGACTAAGAAGCACAAGCTAGCTGCAAGCAGGTAGGTTTGCTTCTCTTCCCTCAGTCCCACGTAGCAGTGAGTCTGTTGCCAGCAGAAGCTCACTGAAAATAAAAAACCTAACAAATACTTTCTTTTCTAGCAAGCTCAGGAGAGCCCACTAGGAGCACCCAACTCTGGCCGGGCACAGATTCTAACTGGGGTCTGGAGGAGGGGCATAGAGGGAGGAGCCAGTACACACCAGATAGTACCTAATCTTTCTTTTAGAGTGCCCAGTCACCTGCGGAGCCCGTCTATTCCCCATGGTCCTTACAGAGTTCACAGCATCCACTAGGACGTCAGAGAAAATAAGATTCCTCACTCTCGTCTGTCACTTTATCAGGGATATTTAGAATTTTTCTGATAGCATCTATGAGAGCCTCTACACCCTGACAGAGTACCCTCCACTACCTCTGCATCCACCTCACCTTCCTCCATTTCTAACCCTTCATTATCAGAGTCAGAATGCAGGATATGGGCCAAGATACGTTTTTGTGGACAAATGGTAGAGGACTGAGACGCTGGTCTGGGTACTGAGTCCTTTTTCATCAACTCATCCATAGACTGCCTTAAGTATTGCGTCTCTTTCTCATTTCTAGGTCATTTTGTAGAAATGGTGGAAATCATTCCCCTAATGGAGTCCAACCATGCTGGTTCTGCCCCACTAGCCTGGGTAGGGATACTACACTGAGTACACACTAGTGAACCCCCTGGAGAAGAGGAACACTGTGCCTTACATGAAATAATAAGATTTTACTCACCGGTAAATCTATTTCTCGTAGCCCGTAGTGGATGCTGGGAACTCCGTAAGGACCATGGGGAATAGACGGACTCCGCAGGAGACTGGGCACCTTAAAAGAAAGATTAGGTACTATCTGGTGTGCACTGGCTCCTCCCTCTATGCCCCTCCTCCAGACCTCAGTTAGGATACTGTGCCCGGAAGAGCTGACACAATAAGGAAGGATTTTGAATCCCGGGTAAGACTCATACCAGCCACACCAATCACACCGTATAACTTGTGATACTATACCCAGTTAACAGTATGAAATATAACTGAGCCTCTCAACAGATGGCTCAACAATAACCCTTTAGTTAGGCAATAACTATATACAAGTATTGCAGACAATCCGCACTTGGGATGGGTGCCCAGCATCGGCTACGGACTACGAGAACTAGATTTACCGGTGAGTAAATTCTTATTTTCTCTGACGTCCTAGTGGATGCTGGGAACTCCGTAAGGACCATGGGGATTATACCAAAGCTCCCAAACGGGCGGGAGAGTGCGGATGACTCTGCAGCACCGAATGAGAGAACTCAAGGTCCTCCTCAGCCAGGGTATCAAATTTGTAGAATTTAGCAAACGTGTTTGCCCCTGACCAAGTTGCAGCTCGGCAAAGTTGTAAAGCCGAGACCCCTCGGGCAGCCGCCCAAGATGAGCCCACTTTCCTTGTGGAATGGGCTTTTACTGATTTAGGATGCGGCAATCCAGCCGCAGAATGCGCCAGCTGAATTGTGCTACAAATCCAGTGAGCAATAGTCTGCTCAGAAGCAGGAGCACCTAGTTTGTTGGGTGCATACAGGATAAAAAGCGAGTCAGTTTTCCTGACTCCAGCCGTCCTGGAAACATAAATTTTCAAGGCCCTGACTACATCCAGTAATTTGGAATCTTCCAAGCCCCTAGTAGCCACAGGCACTACAATAGGTTGGTTCAAGTAAACAGCTGATACCACCTTAGGGAGAAACTGGGGATGAGTCCTCAATTCTGCCCTATCCATATGGAAAATCAGATAAGGGCTTTTACATAACAAAGCCGCCAATTCTGACACACGCCTGGCCGAAGCCAAGGCCAATAACATGACCACTTTTTTCCACGTGAAATACTTCAGATCCACAGTTTTAAGTGGCTCAAACCAATGTGATTTCAGGAAACTCAACACCACGTTGAGATCCCAAGGTGCCAAAGGAGGCACAAAAGGGGCTGAATATGTAGCACTCCCTTTACAAATGTCTGAACTTCAGGCAGTGAAGCCAGTTCTTTCTGGAAGAAAATCGACAGAGCCGAAATCTGGACCTTAATGGAACCCAATTTTAGGCCCATAGTCACTCCCGACTGTAGGAAGTGCAGAAAACGACCCAGCTGAAATTCCTCTGTAGGGGCCTTCCTGGCCTCACACCATGCAACATATTTTCGCCAAATACGGTGATAATGGTTTGCGGTTACTTCTTTCCTGGCTTTTATCAGCGTAGGAATGACTTCCTCCGGAATGCCCTTTTCCTTTAGGATTCTGAATTCAACTGCCATGCCATCAAACGCAGCCGCGGGAAGTCTTGGAACAGACAGGGCCCCTGCTGTATCAGATCCTGTCTGAGCGGTAGAGGCCATGGGTCCTCTGATATCATTTCTTGAAGTTCTGGGTACCAAGCTCTTCTTGGCCAATCCGGAACGACGAGTATCGTTCTTACTCTTCGCCTTCTTATTATTCTCAGTACCTTTGGTATGAGAAGTAGAGGAGGGAACACATAAACCGACTGGTACACCCACGGTGTCACTAGAGCGTCCACAGCTATCGCCTGAGGGTCCCTTGACCTGGTGCAATATCTCTTTAGCTTTTTGTTGAGGCGGGACGCCACCATGTCCACCTGTGGCCTTTCCCAACGGTTTACCAACAGTTTGAAGACTTCTGGATGAAGTCCCCACTCTCCCGGGTGTAGGTCGTGTCTGCTGAGGAAGTCTGCTTCCCAGTTGACCACTCCCGGAATGAACACTGCTGACAGTGCTAAGACGTGATTTTCCGCCCATCGGAGAATCCTTGTGGCTTCTGCCACGCCATCCTGCTTCTTGTGCCGCCCTGTCGGTTTACATGGGCGACTGCCGTGATGTTGTCTGATTGGATCAGTACCGGCTGGTTTTGAAGCAGGGGTCTTGCCTGACTTAGGGCATTGTAAATGGCCCTCAGTTCCAGAATATTTATGTGTAGGGACGACTCCTGACTTGACCAAAGTCCTTGGAAATTTCTTCCCTGTGTGACTGCCCCCCAGCCTCGAAGGCTGGCATCCGTGGTCACCAGGACCCAGTCCTGTATGCCGAATCTGCGGCCCTCTTGAAGATGAGCACTCTGCAGCCACCACAGCAGAGACACCCTGGTCCTTGGAGACAGGGTGATCAGCCGATGCATCTGAAGATGCGATCCCGTCCCAGAGGTCCCACTGAAAAGTTCTTGCATGGAACCTGCCGAATGGATTTGCTTCGTAGGAAGCTACCAATTTTCCCAGGACTCGCGTGCAGTGATGCACCGACACCTGTTTTGGTTTCAGGAGGCCTCTGACTAGAGATGACAGCTCATTGGCTTTCTCCTGCGGGAGAAACACTTTTTTTCTGTTCTGTGTCCAGAACCATCCCCAGGAACAGTAGATGCGTCGTAGGAACCAGCTGCGACTTTGGAATATTCAGAATCCAGCCGTGCTGTTGTAGCACTTCCCGAGATAGTGCTACTCTGACAAACAACTGCTCCCTGGACCTCGCCTTTATAAGGAGATTGTCCAAGTACTGGATAATTCTTTCGGCCATTACCTTGGTAAATACCCTCGGTGCCGGGGACAGACCAACGGCAACGTCTGGAATTGGTAATGACAATCCTGTACCACAATTTTGAGGTACTCCCGGTGAGGAGGGTAAATAGGGACATGCAGGTAAGCATCCTTGATGTCCAGTGATACCCTGAAATTCTCCAGGCTTGCAATAATCGCCCTGAGCGATTCCATTTTGAACTTGAACCTTCGTATATAAATGTTCAAGGATTTCAATTTTAGAATGGGTCTCACCGAACCGTCTGGTTTCGGTACCACAACATTTTTGGAATAGTAACCCCGGCCTTGTTGAAGGAGGGGTACCTTGATTTCACCTGCTGGAAGTACAGCTTGTGAATTGCCGCCAGTACTAACTCCCTATATCCGAGGGCAGCAGGCAAGGCTGATGTGAGGTAACGGCGAGGGGGAGTCGCCTCGAACTCCAGCTTGTATCCCTGTGATACTACTTGCAGAACCCAGTGATTCACCTGTGGGCAAGCCCACTGGTCCCTGAAGTTCCCGAGATGTGCCCCCACCGCACCTGTCTGTGGAGCCCCAGCGTCATGCTGTAGACTCAGAGGAAGCGGGGGAAGATTTTGATCCTGGGAACTGGCTGTCTGTGCAGCTTTTTCCTTCTTCCCTTGTGCAGAAAGGAAGCGCCTTTGGCCCCCTTGCTTTTCTGAAGCCGAAAGGACTGTACCCGATAATACAGTGCTTTCTTAGGGTGTGAGGAAACCTGAGGTAGAAATTTTTCTTCCCAGCTGTTGCTGTGGATACGAGGTCCCAGAGACCATCCCCAAACAATTCCTCACCTTTTTAAGGCAGAATCTCTATGTGCCTTTTAAAGTCAGCATCACCTGTCCACTGCCGGGTCTCGAATACCCTCCTGGCAGAATGGACCTTGCATTAATTCTGGACGCCAGCCGGCAAATATCCCTCTGTGCATCCCTCATATATAAGACTACGTCTTTAATATGCTCTATGTTAGCACCATATTCTCCCTGTCTAGGGTATTAATATTATCTGACAGGGTATCAGACCCTGCTGCAGCAGCACTATGCATGCTGAGGCAATTGGAGGTCTCAGTATAATACCTGAGTGTGTATATACAGACTTCAGGATAGCCTCCTGCTTTTTTTCAGCAGGCTCCTTCAAAGAGGCCGTATCCTAAGACGGCAGTGCCACCTTTTATGACAAACGTGTGAGCGCCTTATCCACCCTAGGGGATATCTCCCCACGTGACCTATCCTCTGGCAGGAAAGGGTACGCAAGCAGTAATTTTTTTAGAAATTACCAGTTTCTTATCGGGGGAACCCACGCTTCTTCACACACTTCATTCACTCATCTGATGGGGGAACAAAACACCGGCTGCTCTTTCTCCCCAAACATAAAACCCCTTTTCTGTGGTACTTGGGTTAATGTCAGAAATGTGTAACACAATTTTTATTGCCGAGATCATGCAACGGATGTTCCTAGTGGATTGTGTATATGTCTCAACCTCGTCGACACTGGAGTCAGACTCCGTGTCGACATCTGTGTCTGCCATCTGAGGTAACGGGCGTTTTTTGAGCCCCTGATGGCCTTTGAGACGCCTGGGCAGGCGCGGGCTGAGAAGCCGTCTGTCCCACAGCTGTTACGTCATCCAGCCTTTTATGTAAGGAGTTGACACTGTCAGTTAATACCTTCCACCTATCCATCCACTCTGGTGTCGGCCCCACAGGGGGCGACATCACATTTATCGGCATCTGCTCCGCCTCCACATAAGCCTCCTCATCAAACATGTCGACACAGCCGTACCGACACACCGCACACACACAGGGAATGCTCTGACTGAGGACAGGACCCCACACAGCCCTTTGGGGAGACAGAGAGAGTATGCCAGCACACACCAAAGCGCTATATAATGTAGGGATTAACACTATCACTGAGTGAATTTTCCCCAATAGCTGCTTGTATAAACAATATTGCACCTAAATTTAGTGGCCCCCCCCCCCTCTCTTTTTAACCCTTTGAGCCTGAAAACTACAGGGGAGAGCCTGGGGAGCTGTCTTCCAGCTACACTGTGAAGAGAAAATGGCGCCCAGTGTGCTGAGGGAGATAGCTCCGCCCCTTTTTCGCAGACTTTTCTTCCGCTTTTTTATGGATTCTGGCAGGGGTATTTATCACATATATAGCCTCTGGGGCTATATATTATGATTATTTTGCCAGCCAAGGTGTTTTTATTGCTGCTCAGGGCGCCCCCCCCCCCAGCGCCCTGCACCCTCAGTGACCGGAGTGTGAAGTGTGTATGAGGAGCAATGGCGCACAGCTGCAGTGCTGTGCGCTACCTTGGTGAAGACTGAAGTCTTCTGCCGCCGATTTTCCGGACCATCTTCATGCTTCTGGCTCTGTAAGGGGGACGGCGGCGCGGCTCCGGGAACGAACACCAAGGACGGGTCCTGCGGTCGATCCCTCTGGAGCTAATGGTGTCCAGTAGCCTAAGAAGCCCAAGCTAGCTGCAAGCAGGTAGGTTCGCTTCTTCTCCCCTTAGTCCCTCGTTGCAGTGAGCCTGTTGCCAGCAGGTCTTACTGTAAAATAAAAAACCTAACATATACTTTCTTTCTAGGAGCTCAGGAGAGCCCCTAGTGTGCATCCAGCTCGGCCGGGCACAGAAATCTAACTGAGGTCTGGAGGAGGGGCATAGAGGGAGGAGCCAGTGCACACCAGATAGTACCTAATCTTTCTTTTAGAGTGCCCAGTCTCCTGCGGAGTCCGTCTATTCCCCATGGTCCTTACGGAGTTCCCAGCATCCACTAGGACGTCAGAGAAACACTCTTTGTCTGACATAGGGCCTAATTCAGAGTTGATCGCAGCAGCTAATTTGATAGCAGTTGGGCAAAACCATGGGGGGTAATTCTGAGTTGATCGCAGCAGGAATTTTGATAGCAGTTGGGCAAAACCATGTACACTGCAGGGGAGGCAGATTTAACATGTGCAGAGAGAGTTAGATTTGGGTGTGGTGTGTTCAATCTGCAATCTAATTTGCAGTGTAAAAATAAAGCAGCCAGTATTTACCCTGCACAGAAACAAAATAACCCACCCAAATCTAACTGTCTCTGCAAATGTTATATCTGCCCCCCCTGCAATGCACATGGTTTTGCCCAATTGCTAAAAAATTTCCTGCTGCGATCAACTTGGAATTACCCCCCATGTGCACTGCAGGGGGGCAAATATAACATGTGTAGAGAGAGTTCGATTTGGGTGGGGTGTGTTCAAACTGAAATCTAAATTGCAGTGTAAATATAAAGCAGCCAGTATTTACCCTGCACAGAAACAAAATAACCCACCCACATCTAACTCTCTCTGCAAATGTTATATCTGTCCCACCTGCAGTGCACATGGTTTTGCCCAACTGCGAACAAATTTGCTGCTGCGATCAACTCTGAATTACCCCCATAGGCCCTCGCTAGCTATTTTTAGCAGCCGTGCAAACGCATAGTCGCCGCCCACGAGGGAGTGGATTTTCACTTTGCAACTGTGCGATCGCCTTTGCAGCCGAGCTCTGCAAAAACAGTTTGTGCAGTTTCTGAGTAGCTCTGGACTTACTTAGCCCTTGCGATCACTTCAGTCTGTTAGGTCCCGGAACGGACGTCAGACACCTGCCCTGCAAACGCCTGGACACGCCTGCCTTTTTCCAACCACTCCCAGAAAACAGTCAATTGACACCCATGACCGCCTTCTGTCAATCACCTTGCGATCGGCTGCGCGAATGGATTCTTCGTTAAATCCATCGCCCGGCTACGATCCACTTTGTACCCGTATGGAGCACGTGCGCATTGCGGTGCATGCGCAGTAGTTACCGGATCGCTGCGCTGCGAAAAACGGCAGCGAGCGATCAACTCGGAATGAGGGGCATACTGCAGTAGTGACAGCACACACACAGGAAAAGGTTAAAAGCACAATTAACCCACAAAGAGCCCTTCCAGGGAGACACAGTGAGTACGGAACCAGCACGCGGCACCCTTATCGCTAATGCCAAACTTAGCCGGGTCGCTGACTAAGTGCCTAGATTAGAGACTTTGTACACTAGTAAACCGCTCCCCCCCTGCTACAACCCCCTGGTACCGCTAAGGTAAACTGGAGGCTTTCTGGAGGAGCTGCGCGTCCCTGTCAGTCAGCGTCTGTGTCAGCTGCAGCAGGGAAAATGCCGCTTGCGAGCTGTTGGATCAACTCATAGTGAAGCCCCGCCCCTTCAGTGGCGCACGGTTTTCCCGCTCTTCTTTATACTGGCTTATGTGTCTATGTGCATAAAATGGAGACATTCCCCTTTTATGGCTGTGGTGCCAGTCTGGTTACTATGTACATTACATTGTACTTAGTCAGGAGACTCAGTCCGCCCCATGTAGAAGCCGTGTCTCTCTGTACCCTCATGCTGCCATAATGGCCAGCGACCCGCTAATCGGACGCCGGCTTAGTACTCACCACTTTTCATTGTTCTGGCTTTGTTAGGGGTGGCGGCGTGCTGCGGAAATGTACGCTTGCCGTGGTGGAGCTTGAGAATAGTTCCCTCAGGAGCTAGCGTCCTGTTAGTGGGGAACGGGACCATTAACCCTTAGTGGGGTTGGGCCGTTCCCCCCCTAAGTCCCACGAAGCAGGCAGGCTGGTGCCATCCAGTCCTGTCTGAATAATAGGATTTTAATTACCTACCGGTAAATCCTTTTCTCGTAGTCCATAAGAGATATTGGGGAGACTTAGGGGTATATGCAATTGCGGTCGAATTCCCGAAATTGTCAAATTTCGGGAATTTTTCGCCAAAAATAATAATTTGTCAATGCAATTCACTGCTTTCCGTCCAAAAAACGGACTTTCAAAATTCGACTTTTTGAAATTCGACTTTTGTCAAATTCTACTTTTCTGCAATGATACAAGTGCTGCAATTCGACCAAAGTGTATTCAATTGAAGTTTGGAAATTCGACAACAGTGCTTTTAGACAGTAAATTCGTCATTTTCAATCCGCCACACTTTGGTGGGTGAAACTAATAAAAAAAATTTAAAACATGTTTTTTTTTTATTGATAATAGCATATCTATTTATATTAGAAGGGATTAGGTACTTGGTTTGTCTTTTTTGGAGGCACAAGTATTATTTATTTAAAAAAAAAATATTTTTTTTTTTTTTAGATGGAATGGTAAAATTCAGAAAATAAATGGCGTGGGGTCCCCCCTCCAAAGCATAATCAGCCTCGGGCTCTTCGAGCTGGTCCTGGTTCTAAAAATGCGGGGGGGAAATTGACAGGGGATCCCCCGTATTTTTAAAATCAGCACCGGGCTCTGCGCCTGGTGCTGGTGCAAAAAATACGGGGGACACAAAGAGTAGGGGTCCCCCGTATTTTTTACATCAGCATCGGGCTCCACTAGCTGGACAGATAATGCCACAGCCGGGGGTCACTTTTATACAGTGCCTTGCGGCCGTGGCATTAAATATCCAACTAGTCACCCCTGGCCGGGGTACCCTGGGGGAGTGGGGACACCTTCAATCAAGGGGTCCCCCCCCCCAGCCACCCAAGGGCCAGGGGTGAAGCCCGAGGCTGTCCCCCCCCATCCAAGGGCTGCGGATGGGGGGCTGATAGCCTTGAGAAAATTCAGAGAATATTGGTTTTTCCAGAAGAACTACAAGTCCCAGCAAGCCTCCCCCGCAAGCTGGTACTTGGAGAACCAGAAGTACCAGCATGCGGGAGAAAAACGGGCCCGCTGGTACCTGTAGTTCTACTGGAAAAAAAAATACCCAAATAATAAGAATTTACTTACCGATAATTCTATTTCTCATAGTCCGTAGTGGATGCTGGGGACTCCGAAAGGACCATGGGGAATAGCGGCTCCGCAGGAGACTGGGCACAAAAGTAAAAGCTTTAGGACTACCTGGTGTGCGCTGGCTCCTCCCCCTATGACCCTCCTCCAAGCCTCAGTTAGGATACTGTGCCCGGACGAGCGTACACAATAAGGAAGGATTTTGAATCCCGGGTAAGACTCATACCAGCCACACCAATCACACCGTACAACTTGTGATCTGAACCCAGTTAACAGCATGATAACAGAGGAGCCTCTGAAAAGATGGCTCACAATAATAATAACCCGATTTTTGTAACAATAACTATGTACAAGTATTGCAGACAATCCGCACTTGGGATGGGCGCCCAGCATCCACTACGGACTATGAGAAATAGAATTATCGGTAAGTAAATTCTTATTTTCTCTGACGTCCTAGTGGATGCTGGGGACTCCGAAAGGACCATGGGGATTATACCAAAGCTCCCAAACGGGCGGGAGAGTGCGGATGACTCTGCAGCACCGAATGAGAGAACTCCAGGTCCTCCTCAGCCAGGGTATCAAATTTGTAGAATTTAGCAAACGTGTTTGCCCCTAACCAAGTAGCTGCTCGGAAAAGTTGTAAAGCCGAGACCCCTCGGGCAGCCGCCCAAGATGAGCCCACTTTCCGTGTGGAATGGGCTTTTACAGATTTTGGCTGTGGCAGGCCTGCCACAGAATGTGCAAGCTGAATTGTACTACAAATCCAACGAGCAATAGTCTGCTTAGAAGCAGGAGCACCCAGCTTGTTGGGTGCATACAGGATAAACAGCGAGTCAGATTTTCTGACTCCAGCCGTCCTGGAAACATATATTTTCAGGGCCCTGACTACGTCCAGCAACTTGGAATCCTCCAAGTCCCTAGTAGCCGCAGGTACCACAATAGGCTGGTTTAAGTGAAACGCTGAAACCACCTTAGGGAGAAATTGAGGACGAGTCCTCAATTCTGCCCTGTCCGTATGAAAAATTAGGTAAGGGCTTTTATAGGATAAAGCCGCCAATTCTGAGACACGCCTGGCTGAAGCAAGGGCTAACAGCATTACCACTTTCCATGTGAGATATTTTAAGTCCACAGTGGTGAGTGGTTCAAACCAATGTGATTTTAGGAACCCCAAAACTACATTGAGATCCCAAGGTGCCACTGGAGGCACAAAAGGAGGCTGTATATGCAGTACCCCCTTGACAAACGTCTGAACTTCAGGAACTGAAGCTAGTTCTTTTTGGAAGAATATCGACAGGGCCGAAATTTGAACCTTAATGGACCCTAATTTTAGGCCCATAGACAGTCCTGTTTGCAGGAAATGCAGGAAACGGCCCAGTTGAAATTCCTCTGTAGGGGCCTTCCTGGCCTCACACCACGCAACATATTTACGCCAAATACGGTGATAATGTTGCACAGTTACATCCTTCCTGGCTTTGATCAGGGTAGGGATGACTTCATCCGGAATGCCTTTTTCCTTCAGGATCCGGCGTTCAACCGCCATGCCGTCAAACGCAGCCGCGGTAAGTCTTGGAACAGACAGGGTCCCTGCTGGAGCAGGTCCTTTCTTAGAGGTAGAGGCCACGGGTCTTCCGTGAGCATCTCTTGAAGTTCCGGGTACCAAGTCCTTCTTGGCCAATCCGGAGCCACGAGTATAGTCCTTACTCCTCTCCTTCTTATGATTCTCAGTACCTTGGGTATGAGAGGCAGAGGAGGGAACACATACACTGACTGGTACACCCACGGTGTTACCAGAGCGTCCACAGCTATTGCCTGAGGGTCCCTTGACCTGGCGCAATATCTGTCCAGTTTTTTGTTGAGGCGGGACGCCATCATGTCCACCTTTGGTTTTTCCCAACGGTTCACAATCATGTGGAAGACTTCTCGGTGAAGTCCCCATTCTCCCGGGTGGAGGTTGTGTCTGCTGAGGAAGTCTGCTTCCCAGTTGTCCACTCCCGGAATGAACACTGCTGACAGTGCTATCACATGATTTTCCGCCCAGCGAAGAATCCTTGCAACTTCCGTCATTGCCCTCCTGCTTCTTGTGCCGCCCTGTCTGTTTACGTGGGCGACTGCCGTGATGTTGTCCGACTGGATCAACACCGGCTGACCCTGAAGCAGAGGCCTTGCCTGACTTAGGGCATTGTAAATGGCCCTTAGTTCCAGGATATTTATGTGAAGTGACGTTTCCATGCTTGACCACAAGCCCTGGAAATTTCTTCCCTGTGTGACTGCTCCCCAGCCTCTCAGGCTGGCATCCGTGGTCACCAGGACCCAGTCCTGAATGCCGAATCTGCGGCCCTCTAGAAGATGAGCACTCTGTAACCACCACAGGAGAGACACCCTTGTCCTTGGAGACAGGGTTATCCGCTGATGCATTTGAAGATGCGATCCGGACCATTTGTCCAGCAGATCCCACTGAAAAGTTCTTGCGTGGAATCTGCCGAATGGAATCGCTTCGTAAGAAGCCACCATTTTCCCCAGGACCCTTGTGCATTGATGCACTGACACTTGGCCTGGTTTTAGGAGGTTCCTGACTAGGTCGGATAACTCCCTGGCTTTCTCCTCCGGGAGAAACACCTTTTTCTGGACTGTGTCCAGAATCATCCCTAGGAACAGCAGACGTGTCGTCGGAATCAGCTGCGATTTTGGAATATTTAGAATCCACCCGTGCTGTCGTAGTACTACTTGAGATAGTGCTACTCCGACCTCTAACTGTTCTCTGGACCTTGCCCTTATCAGGAGATCGTCCAAGTAAGGGATAATTAAGACGCCTTTTCTTCGAAGAAGAATCATAATTTCGGCCATTACCTTGGTAAAGACCCGGGGTGCCGTGGACAATCCAAACGGCAGCGTCTGAAACTGATAGTGACAGTTCTGTACCACAAACCTGAGGTACCCTTGGTGAGAAGGGCAAATTGGGACATGGAGGTAAGCATCCTTGATGTCCAGAGACACCATATAGTCCCCTTCTTCCAGGTTCGCTATCACTGCTCTGAGTGACTCCATCTTGAATTTGAACCTTTGTATGTAAGTGTTCAAGGATTTCAGTTTTAAAATAGGTCTCACCGAGCCGTCCGGCTTCGGTACCACAAACAGCGTGGAATAATACCCCTTTCCCTGTTGTAGGAGGGGTACCTTGATTATCACCTGCTGGGAATACAGCTTGTGAATGGCTTCCAATACCGCCTCCCTGTCGGAGGGAGACGTTGGTAAAGCAGACTTCAGGAACCGGCGAGGGGGAGACGTCTCGAATTCCAATTTGTACCCCTGAGATACTACCTGCAGGATCCAGGGGTCCACTTGCGAGTGAGCCCACTGCGCGCTGAAATTCTTGAGACGGGCCCTCACCGTGTCTGAGTCCGCTTGTAAGGCCCCAGCGTCATGCTGAGGACTTGGCAGAAGCGGGGGAGGGCTTCTGTTCCTGGGAAGAGGCTGCCTGCTGCAGTCTTTTTCCCCTTCCTCTGCCCCGGGGCAGATATGAGTGGCCTTTTGCCCGCTTGCCCTTATGGGGACGAAAGGACTGAGCCTGAAAAGACGGTGTCTTTTTCTGCTGAGAGGTGACCTGGGGTAAAAAGGTGGATTTCCCAGCCGTTGCCGTGGCCACCAGGTCCGATAGACCGACCCCCAAATAACTCCTCCCCTTTATACGGCAATACTTCCATATGCCGTTTGGAATCCGCATCACCTGACCACTGTCGCGTCCATAACCCTCTTCTGGCAGAAATGGACAGCGCACTTACTCTTGATGCCAGAGTGCAAATATCCCTCTGTGCATCTCGCATATATAGAAATGCATCCTTTAAATGCTCTATAGTCAATAATATACTGTCCCTGTCCAGGGTATCAATATTTTCAGTCAGGGAATCCGACCAAGCCACCCCAGCACTGCACATCCAGGCTGAGGCGATTGCTGGTCACAGTATAATACCAGTATGTGTGTATATACTTTTTAGGATATTTTCCAGCTTCCTATCAGCTGGTTCCTTGAGGGCGGCCGTATCAGGAGACGGTAACGCCACTTGTTTTGATAAGCGTGTGAGCGCCTTATCTACCCTAGGGGGTGTTTCCCAACGCGCCCTAACCTCTGGCGGGAAAGGGTATAATGCCAATAATTTTTTAGAAATTAGCAGTTTTTTATCGGGGGAAACCCACGCTTCATCACACACCTCATTTAATTCATCTGATTCAGGAAAAACTACGGGTAGTTTTTTCACACCCCACATAATACCCTTTTTTGTGGTACTTGTAGTATCAGAAATGTTCAAAACCTCCTTCATTGCCGTGATCATGTAACGTGTGGCCCTACTGGAAAATACGTTTGTTTCCTCACCGTCGACACTGGAGTCAGTGTCCGTGTCTGGGTCGAACATCTGAGGTAACGGGCGCTTTAGAGCCCCTGACGGTGTTTGAGACGCCTGTACAGGTAATAACTGATTTGCCGGCTGTCTCATGTCGTCAACAGTCTTTTGTAAAGTGCTGACACTATCACGTAATTCCTTCCATAAGACCATCCACAGTCAGGTGTCGACTCCCTAGGGGGTGACATCACTATTACAGGCAATTGCTCTGCCTCCATACCATTTTCCTCCTCATACATGTCGACACAACGTACCGACACACAGCACACACACAGGGAATGCTCTGATAGAGGACAGGACCCCACTAGCCCTTTGGGGAGACAGAGGGAGAGTTTGCCAGCACACACCAGAGCGCTATATATATACAGGGATAACCTTATATAAGTGTTTTTCCCTTATATAGCTGCTGTATATATTTATCTGCCAATTTAGTGCCCCCCCCTCTCTTGTTTTACCCTGTTTCTGTAGTGCAGGACTGCAGGGGAGAGTCAGGGAGCTTCCCTCCAACGGAGCTGTGAGGAAAAATGGCGCCAGTGTGCTGAGGAGATAGGCTCCGCCCCCTTCTCGGCGGCCTTTCTCCCGCTTTTTTTAAGGAAAAATTGGCAGGGGTTAAATGCATCCATATAGCCCAGGAGCTATATGTGATGTATTTTTTGCCATATAAGGTGTTTTTATTGCGTCTCAGGGCGCCCCCCCCCAGCGCCCTGCACCCTCAGTGACCGGAGTGTGAAGTGTGCTGAGAGCAATGGCGCACAGCTGCGGTGCTGTGCGCTACCTTATTGAAGACAGGACGTCTTCTGACGCCGATTTTCCGGACCTCTTCAGTCTTCTGGCTCTGTAAGGGGGCCGGCGGCGCGGCTCTGGGACCCATCCATGGCTGGGCCTGTGATCGTCCCTCTGGAGCTAATGTCCAGTAGCCTAAGAAGCCCAATCCACTCTGCACGCAGGTGAGTTCGCTTCTTCTCCCCTTAGTCCCTCGGTGCAGTGAACCTGTTGCCAGCAGGATTCACTGAAAATAAAAAACCTATACTTAAACTTTTTTACTAAGCAGCTCAGGAGAGCCACCTAGTGAGCACCCTTCTCGTTCGGGCACAAAAATCTAACTGAGGCTTGGAGGAGGGTCATAGGGGGAGGAGCCAGTGCACACCAGGTAGTCCTAAAGCTTTTACTTTTGTGCCCAGTCTCCTGCGGAGCCGCTATTCCCCATGGTCCTTTCGGAGTCCCCAGCATCCACTAGGACGTCAGAGAAAAAAACAGGAGACAGACACCGTGAAAGTAAAACTTTATTTCATACGTCGACACACACATACTTACCTATGTTCACACGCAACATCGGTCCTCTTCTCCAAGTAGAATCCAGGGGTACCTGAAAAGAAAAGATAAATATACTCACCTCATCCATGGTCCAGAGATAAATCCACGAACTTGTCAAAAAAACAAACCGGACACCCGTACCACACAGACTGAAAGGGGTCCCCATGTTGACACATGGGACCGCTTTCCCCGAATGCAGAGAGACCTCCCCGTGACAGCTGTCACTGAAAGGTCTCTTCAGCCAATCAGCGAGTGCAACGTCCTTGCACTCTGCTGATTGGCTCTGTGCGCGTCTGAGCTGTCAGCGCATCGCACAGCTCCCTCCATTATATTCAATGGTGGGAACTATGCGGCTAGCGGTGAGGTCACCCGCGGTCAGCCGCTGACCGCGGGTAACCCCCCGCTGACGGCAAAGTTCCCACCATTGAATATAATGGAGGGCGCTGTGCGATGCGTTGTCTGAGTTCAGACAGCGCACAGCCAATCAGGTGAGCGCCACGTAGTAGCGCTTCCTGATTGGCTGAAGGGACCTCAGTGACAGGAGTCACGTGGGGTCCCGGCACATTCGGGGAAAGGGTCTCATGTGTCAACATGAGACCCCTTTCAGTTCGCTGGATCGGGATTTCGTGTTTTTTTTTGCCAAGTACGAGGATTATCTCTTGACGTGGATTTATCTCTGGACACTGGCAGGTGAGTATAATTTTTTTCACAGGTACCCTTGGATCGTCGGAGACTGTGGCAGTCGGCGTGTCAACATAGGTAAGTATGTGTGTGTGTCGGCAGTGTGTAATAAAAGTTTGACTTGTCACGGTGTCTGTGTCCTGTTTTTATTTGGGTATTTTTCCCCCAGTAGTACTACAGGTACTAGCGGGCCTGTTTTTCTCCCGCATGCTGGTACTTGTGGTTCTCCAAGTACCAGCTTGCGGGGGAGGCTTGCTGGGACTTGTAGTACTACTGGAAAAAACAATATTCTGACATTTTTCTGAAGGCTATCAGCCCCCCATCCGCAGCTCTTGGATGGGGGGGGACAGCCTCGGGCTTCACCCCTGGCCCTTGGGTGGCTGGGGTGGGACCCCTTGATTGAAGGGGTCCCCACTCCCCCAGGGTACCCTGGCCAGGGGATGACTAGTTGGATATTTAATACCACGGCCGCAGGGCACTGTATAAAAGTGACCCCCGGCTGTGGCATTATCTGTCCAGCTAGTGGAGCCCGATGCTGGTGTGAAAAATACGGGGGACCCCTACTCTTTTTGTCCCCTGTATTTTTTGCACCAGCACCAGGCGCAGAGCCCGGTGCTGGTTTTAAAAATACGGGGGATCCCCTGTCAATTTGTTCCCCGGATTTTTAAAACCAGGACCGGCTCGAAGAGCCCGAGGCTGGTTATGCTTTGGAGGGGGGACCCCACGCCATTTTTTTCCGGGTTTTTTCCCGTTTTTTTTTTCAATTGCGGCAAAATCCGGCAAATTGGCTGTTTTTCGCCCGCGGGAATGTCGAATCCGTTTTTCATTCAATATGGCTAATTCCGGCAGCCACCTGCCGGAATTCACCTGTCGAATTGTGTCGAATTAAAAAAACGGCGATAATTTGCCGCGATTCGCCTGCAATTGTATATACCCCTTAGTACGATGGGGTATAGACGGGGTCCAAAAGAGCTGGTGCACTTTAAATTTCTTCACTTGGGGGTGCTGGCTCCTCCCCTCTATGCCCCCTCCCACAGACAGTTATAGGTAAAACAGTGCCCAAAGGAGAAAGGACACATATGAGAGAAGGAAATATGATAACCAAGAGTGGTGAGAATTACATACCAGCACACCACTAACATAAAACAACCAGCAATGGCTGGTAAAAACAACAGCAACAGCTGAACAGGTAACCACATAAAAGAGAACCTGCAGAAAAGTCAACACACTGAGGCAGGCGCCCAATATCCCTTATGGACTACGAGAAAAAGATTTACCGGTAGGTAATTAAAACCCTATTTTCCATAGCATCCATAAGGGATATTGGGGAGACTTAGGGGGTAACTCCAAGTGGATCGCAGCAGGAATTCTGTTAGCAATTGGGCAAAACCATGTGCACTGCAGGGGGGGGGGGGGGGGGCAGATGTAACATGCAGAGTTATATTTGGGTGTGGTGTGTTCAATCTGCAATCTAATTTGCAGTGTAAAAATAAAGCAGCCAGTATTTACCCTGCACAGAAACAAAATAACCCACCCAAATCTAACTCTCTCTGCACATGTTATATCTGCCTCTTCTGCAGTGCACATGGTTTTGCCCAACTGCTAAAAAATTTCCTGCTGCAATCAACTTGGAATTACCCCCTTAGTACGATGGAGACGTCCCAAAGCTTCCAGAACGGACGGGAACGTGCGGAGACTTCTATAGCACCTCCTGCCCAAACTGGGTATCCTCTTTGGCCAGGGTATCAAACTGGTATAACTTTTCAAAAGTGTTATTCCCCGACAAGATAGCACATCGGCATAGTCGTAAGGCCGAGACTCCACGGGCAGCCGCCGAGGAAGAGCCCACCGATCTTGTAGAGTGGGCCTTCAGAGACTTAGGAACAGGTAAGGCTGCCGACACATAGGCCTGTTGGATAGTAAGTCTAAGCCAACGAGCAATGGACTGCTTAGAAGCAGGACAACCCTTTTTCTGCGCATCATAGAGCACGAATAAGGAATCCGTCTTTCTGATCCGAGCGCTTGACATAGATTTTCAAGGCTCGCACAGCATCCAATGCCTCCGGAGGAGCAGAAGTGTCAGAACTTGACAGAGCCACAATAGGTTGATTCAGGTGAAACGCAGAGACAACCTTCGGCAGGAATTACTGCCGAGTCCGGAGCTCTGCTCTGTCCTCGTAAAAGACCAAGTATGGACTTTGACATGGTAAGGCCCCCAATTCTGAGACACGTCGAGCCAAAGCCAGGGCCAGTAACATCACCGTTTTCCACGTGAGGTACTTGTCTTCTACCGTCACCAAAGGTTCAATCCAGGAGGACTGTAGAAACTCCAACACTACATTCAAATCCCAGGGTGCCCCAGGCACAAAAAGGAGGTTGTATGTGGAGTAACCCTTGCAAGAAGGTCTGAACTTCTGGCAACATTGCCAATTTCTTCTGGAAGAAAATGGAGAGAGCTGAAATCTGGACCGTAATGGAGCCCAGACGTAAGCCCTTACCCACACCAGCCTGTAGGAAGCGTAAGAAACGTCCTATGTGGAACTCTGCAGGTGAATACATGCGTTCCTCGCACCAAGAAACATATCTTCTCCAGATATGATGATAGTGTTTTGACGTCATAGGCTTCCTGGCCTGAACCATGGTAGCAATAACCTTCTTGGAAAAGCCTTTATGAACTAGGATGTTCCCCTCAATCTCCATGTCATCAAACAAAGTCGCCGTAAGTCTGGGTAGACGAACGGTCCCTGTAGAAGAAGATCTCTTCTTAGTGGTAGGGGCCAAGGGTCTTCGACGGACGTGTCCAGAAGATCCACGTACCACGCCCTCCAAGGCCCAACCGGGGCAATCAGAATTGCCTGGACACCTTGATTTCTGATTCGCTTGAGCACCCTTGGGAGTAACGGAATCAGAGGAAACAGGTAAACCAGCCGGTAAGGCCAAGGCTATGTCAGGGCATCCACTGCCCTCGCCTGAGGGTCCCAAGTTCGGGAGCAATACCAGTGAAGCTTCTTGTTGAGACGAGAAGCCATCATCTGTAGGCAGCCCCACCACTGGATGATCTGGTGAAACACGTGCTGGTGGAGACCCCACTCCCCCAGAAGGAGATCGTGACGACTCAGGAAATCCGCTTCCCAGTTGTCTACTCCCGGAATGAAGATTGCGGACATTGCTCCTGCATTTCTTTCTGCCCAGAGGAATATCCTTGATACCTCTCGCATGCAGGCTGCTTTTTGTCCCTCCTTGCCAAATGATGTACGCAACTGCTTTGGCGTTGTCCGACTGTACTTGAATCGCGTGATCCTTGAGCAGAGAAGAGGCATGAAGCAGAGCATTGTAGATCGCCGGAAGTTCCAGAATGTTGATCGGAAGGAGGCTTTCGTGGGTTGACCACCTGCCCTGGAACTGCATCCCTTGGGTGACAGCTTCTTAGACTCGCATCTGTCGTGGGAAGGTTCAATCCTGAATCCCAAAACTCCAGCCTTCTAGGAGAATGGAGGACTGCAGCCACCATAGGAGGGAAATCCTGGCCTGAGGTGACAGTTGAATCATCCGGTGCATCTGTAGATGTGATCCGGACCACTTGCTCAGGTGATACAACTGAAAACTTCTGGCATGGAACCTCCCATATTGGATCGCCTCGTAAGAGGCGACCATCTTTCCCAACAATCTTATGCAAAGATGGATGGGCATTCGAGTAGGTCGGAGCACCATGCGGAGCATCTCCTGAAGTGTTCTCGCTTTGTCCTCTGGTAGGAACATTTTCTGGGCCACAGTATCCAGCAACATCCCCAGGAACAGGAGCTGCTGAGTTGGCTCCAGGTGGGACTTCTATAAGTTGAGGATCCACCCATGGTGTGACAGAAGTTGGATAGTGCGGTAGATATGGAGCAATAAAAACTCACTGGATCTTCTTTTATCAGAAGATTGTCCAGGTAAGGGACAACATTGACCCCCTGGACCCGGAGCTGGAACATCCTCTCCGCCATCACCCTCAGGAATGCCCTTGGAGCTGTGGACAGGCCGAAGGGTAGTGCCTGGAATTGGTAGTGATCGCCCAGCAGGGCAAACCTCAGATATGCCTGATGAGGCGGCCAAATCGGAATATGAAGGTAGGCGTCCTTGATATCCAAGGAAACCATGAATTCCTGTTCTTCCAGGCCTGCAATCACCGCTCGCAAGGATTCCAGTTTGAACTTGAACACCTTCAGGTACGGATTCAAGGACTTTAGATAGCAAAATGGGTCTTACCGCCCGGCTTCGGTACCACAAACAGGTTGGAGTAGTAAACCTTGCCTCATTGTGATATTGGTACTGGAACAATGACATGGGACTGGGCCAACTTTTGGATGGCCTGTCGCAACGTAAGCTGCATATCCACCAAAGCTGGTAAGCTTGATTTGAAAAATCGTTGGGGAGGAGCACCGTCGAACTCCAGCTTGTAGCCCTGAGTATTGAGATCCCTGACCCAGGTATCCTGGCAGGAAACCTCCCACACGCGGCTGAAGTGATGCAGTCGAGTTCCCACCTCGAGATCCCCTCGGGGTGGGTGGGCACCGTCCTGCTGAGGTCTTAGTGGAAGCAGAACTGGTGGACTGTTTCTGAGAACTGGTGTTTGCAGGCTTTCGTGTCTTACCTCTAGCTGCATTGGAGGCACCTCTGGCCCTAGATCGAAATCTGTTATACCGAAAGGACTGAAGAGACGGTCCCGGGTAGGAGCGTCTCGCCGGCGGGCCCCAGAGGGAAGAAACGTGGATTTCCCAAAGCCATTACCCAGAAAAGGGGAGGGATTCCACACTTTGCTTGGATTCCGCGTCCGCTATTCACTGACGCATCCGCTATACACTGACGCAACACAAGGCCCTGCGCGTCAACACTGCCATTGCAGAAGTCCTAGCATTAATATTCTTCATCTCCTTGAGCGAATCACACATGACGCATGTAGTGTCCTGAATGTGCTTCAGTAGTCACTGTAGTGACCACCAAAGGCATATACCCGAAGAGGCCCTCCTGAATTTGAGAAGCTCACGTGTGAATGGCATGGGTCATCCAGCAACCCACTATGACCGGCCTTTGCGATACATCTTCTGCTGTGTAGATAGACTTTAGTGTATTCTCTATTTTTCTGTCCCCAGGGTCCTTCATGGTAAAGGAGCCCGAGGCAGGTAGCACCGCCTTTTTTGACAGTCGAGAGTATGATACGTCAACTCCCGGGGGTTCTTCCCAGAATTTCCTACCTTCAGGAGCAAATGGGAAAGTGTGCAAAAATCTTTTTTCTTTTTTTCTTTTTTGAGTTATTTTTTGTCTGGATTTTTCCAGGCCAGCTTGAATAGGTCATCTAACTCTACAGAATCAGGGAAAGTGACATTAGGCTTATTCTGAGTAAGGAAAAACGACTGCTGTGACGCAGCTGCCTCTAGAGGGAGCTTTTAACACGTCCCGTATAGCCAGAAAAAATAAGAATTTACTCACCGGTAATACTCTCGTAGTCCGTAGTGGATGCTGGGAACTCCGTAAGGACCATGGGGAATAGACGGGCTCCGCAGGAGACTGGGCACTCTAAAGAAAAGATTAGGTACTATCTGGTGTGCACTGGCTCCTCCCTCTATGCCCCTCCTCCAGACCTCAGTTAGGGAAACTGTGCCCGGAAGAGCTGACATTACAAGGAAAGGAAATTTTGACTCCAGAGTAAGACTCATACCAGCCACACCAATCACACCGTACAACTTGTGATAACCTTACCCAGTTAACAGTAAGAACAACAACTGAGCCTCACTCAACGGATGGCTCATAACAATAACCCTTAGTTAAGCAATAACTATATACACTTATTGCAGAAAATCCGCACTTGGGACGGGCGCCCAGCATCCACTACGGACTACGAGAAATAGAATTACCGGTGAGTAAATTCTTATTTTCTCTGACGTCCTAGTGGATGCTGGGAACTCCGTAAGGACCATGGGGATTATACCAAAGCTCCCAAATGGGCGGGAGAGTGCGGATGATTCTGCAGCACCGAATGAGCAAACACAAGGTCCTCCTCAGCCAGGGTATCAAACTTGTAGAACTTTGCAAATGTGTTTGAACCCGACCAAGTAGCCACTCGGCAAAGCTGTAAAGCAGAGACCCCTCGGGCAGCCGCCCAAGAAGAGCCCACCTTCCTTGTGGAATGGGCTTTCACTGATTTTGGATGCGGCAATCCAGCCGCAGAATGAGCCTGCTGAATCGTGCTACAGATCCAGGTAACAATAGTTTGCTTTTGAAGCAGGAGCACCCAGCTTGTTGGGTGCATGCAAGATAAACAGCGAGTCAGTCTTCCTGACTCCAGCCGTTCTGGAAACATATATTTTCAAAGCCCTGACTACGTCCAGCAACTTGGAGTCCTCTAAGTCCCGAGTAGCCGCAGGCACCACAATAGGTTGGTTCAAATGAAACGATGACACCACCTTTGGGAGAAATTGGGGACGAGTCCTCAATTCTGCCCTGTCCATATGGAAGATCAGATATGGGCTTTTACATGACAAAGCCGCCAATTCCGACACACGCCTAGCTGATGCGAAGGCCAACAGCATGACCACTTTCCACGTGAGATACTTTAATTCCACGGTCTTAAGTGGCTCAAAACCAGTGGGATTTCAGGAAATCCAACACAACGTTAAGATCCCAGGATGCCACTGGTGGCACGAAAGGGGGCTGAATATGCAGCACTCCCTTAACAAATGTCTAAACCTCAGGTAGTGAAGCCAGTTCTTTTTGAAAGAAAATGGATAGGGCCGAAATCTGGAACTTTATGGACCCCAATTTTAGGCCCATAGTCACCCCTGACTGTAGGAAGTGCAGGAAACGACCCAGTTAGAATTCCTCTGTAGGGGCCTTCCTGGCCTCACACCAAGCAACATATTTCCGCCATATACGGTGATAATGCTTTGCCGTCACGTCTTTCCTAGCCTTTATCAGCGTAGGAATAACTTCATCCGGAATGCCATTTTCCGCTAGGATCCGGCGTTCAACCGCCATGCCGTCAAACGCAGCCGCGGTAAGTCTTGGAACAGACAGGGCCCTTGCTGCAGCAGGTCCTATCTGAGAGGCAGAGGCAATGGGTCCTCTGTGCGCATTTCTTGCAGTTCCGGGTACCAAGTCCTTCTTGGCCAATCCGGAACAATGAGTATTGTTCTTATTCCTCTCATTCTTACTATTCTCAGTACCTTGGGTATGAGAGGAAGAGGAGGAAACACATATACCGACTGGTACACCCACGGTGTCACTAGGGCGTCCACAGCTATTGCCTGAGGGTCCCTTGACCTGGCGCAATATCTTTTTAGCTTTTTGTTGAAGCGGGACGCCATCATGTCCACCTGTGGCAGTTCCCATCGGTTTGCAATCAGTTGGAAGACTTCTTGATGAAGTCCCCACTCTCCCGGGTGGAGGTCGTGTCTGCTGAGACAGTCTGCTTCCCAGTTGTCCACTCCCGGAATGAACACTGCTGACAGTTCTTGCACGTGATTCTCCGCCCATCGAAGAATCTTTGTGGCTTCCGCCATTGCCATCCTGCTCTTGTGTCGCCCTGGCGGTTTACATGGGCGACCGCCGTGATGTTGTCTGACTGACTCAGCACTGGCCGGTTTTGAAGCAGGGGCTCTGCTTGACTCAGGGCGTTGTAAATGGCCCTTAATTCCAGTATATTTATGTGTAGAGAAGTCTCCAGACTTGACCACAGCCCTTGGAAGTTTCTTCCCTGAGTGACTGCCCCCCATCCTCGGAGGCTTGCATCCGTGGTCACGAGGACCCAGTCCTGTATGCCGAACCTGCGGCCCTCGAGAAGGTGAGCACTCTGCAGCCATCACAGAAGAGACACCCTGGCCCTCAGGGACAGGGTGATCAGCCAATGCATCTGAAGATGCGATCCGGACCACTTGTCCAACAGATCCCACTGAAAGATCCTCACATGGAACCTGCCGAAGGGAATGGCTTCGTATGAAGCCACCATCTTTCCCAGGACTCGCGTGCAGTGATGCACCGATACCTGTTTTGGTTTCAGGAGGTCCCTGACCAGAGATGCTAATTCCTGGGCCTTTTCCACCAGGAGAAACACCTACTTCTGTTCTGTGTCCAGAATCATGCCCAGGAAAAGCAGACGCGTCGTAGGAATCAGCTGCGACTTTGGAACATTCAGAATCCAGCCGTGCTGTTGCAACACTTCCTGAGAGAGTGCTACACTGATCAACAACTGTTACCTGGACCTCGCCTTTATGAGTAGATCGTCCAAGTACGGGATAATTATAACTCCCTTTTGCCAAAGGAGTATCATCATTTCGGCCATTATAATGGTAAATATTCTCGGTGCCGTGGACAGGCCAAACGGCAACGTCTGGAATTGGTAATGACAGTCCTGTACCACAAATCTGAGGTACTCCTGGTGAGGTGGGTAAATGGGGACATGCAAGTAAGCATCTTTGATGTCCAGCGACACCATAAAATCCCCCTCTTCCAGGCTTGCAATAACCGCTCTGAGTGATTCCATTTTGAACTTGAATTTCTTTATATAAGTGTTCAAGGATTTGAAATTCAGAATGGGTCTCACCGAACCGTCCGGTTTCGGTACCACAAACATTGTGTAATAGTAACCCCATCCCTGTTGAAGGAGGGGCACCCTGACAATCACTTGCTGGAGGTACAGCTTGTGAATTGCCGCCAGCACTACCTCCCTTTCCATGGGGGAAGCTGGCAAGGCTGATTTGAGGTTAACGGCGGGGGGGAGTCGCTTCGAATTCCAGCTTGTATACCTGAGATACAATTTGTATAGCCCAGAGATCCACCTGTGAGCGAACCCACTGGCTGCTGAAGTTTCGGAGACGCGCCCCCACCGCACCTGGCTCTGCCTGTGGAGCCCCAACGTCATGCGGTGGACTTAGTGGAAGCAGGGGAGGACTTTTGTTCCTGGTAACTGGCTGCATGGTGCAGCTTCTTACCTCTACCCTGCCTCTGGCAAGAAAGGATGCGCCCCTGACCCTCTTGCCTTTTTGGGAACGAAAGGACTGCATTTGATAATACGGTGCTTTCTTAGGCTGTGAGGAAACCTGAGGCAAGAAAGTCGACTTTCCAGCTGTCGCCGTAGACACGAGGCCCGACAGACCGTCCCCAAACAATTCCTCACCCTTATAAGGCAAAACCTCCATGTGTCTTTTAGAATCAGCATCTCCTGTCCATTGCAGAGTCCATAAGACCCTCCTGGCAGAAATGGACATAGCCTTAATTCTAGAGCCCAGCAGGCAAATGTCCCTCTGAGCATCCTGCATATATAAGACAACGTCTTTGATATGGCCCAGGGTTAGCAAAACAGTATCTCTGTCGAGGGAATCTATTTCGTCTAACAGAGTATCTGTCCACGCTGCTACAGCACTACACATCCAGGCTGAAGCAATAGCAGGTCTCAGTAGAGGACCAGAGTGTGTATACACTGACTTCAGGATAGCTTCCTGCTTTCTATCCGCAGGCTCCTTTAGGGCGGCCGTATCCCGAGACGGCAGGGCTACCTTTTAAGATAAGCGTGTAAGCGCCTTGTCCACCCTAGGGGATGTTTCCCAACGTTACCTGTCCGTTGGCGGGAAAGGGTACGCCATCAGTAACCTCTTAGAAATCACTAATTTCTTATCAGGGGAACTCCACGCTTCTTCACACAATTCATTTAATTCATCAGATGGGGGAAAAGTCACTGGCTGCTTTTTCTCCCCAAACATATAAACCCTCTTGTTATTAAGAGGGTTAATCTCAGAAATGTGTAATACATCTTTCATTGCAATAATCATGTATCGGATGGCCTTTTTAGACTGTAAATGTGCCTCATCATCGTCGACACTAGAGTCGGACTCCGTGTCGACATCTGTGTCAACCATCTGCGATAGAGGGCGTTTATGAGCCCCTGACGGTTTCTGAATCGCCTGGGTAGGCGCGGGCTGAGACCCCGGCTGTCCCAAGGCTGCAGCGTCATCAAACCTTTTATGTAAGGAGTTTACATTGTCATTTAAGACCTTCCATATATCCATCCAATCAGGTGTCGAAGGGGGCGACACCACACTTATCTGCCCTTGCTCCGCCTCCACGTAACCTTCCTCATCAAACATGTCGACACAGCCGTACCGACACACCGCACACACACAGGGAATGCTCAGACTGAGGACAGGACCCCACAAAGTCCTTTGGGGAGACAGAGAGAGAGTATGCCAGCACACACCACAGCGCTATATAACACAGGGATTTTCACTGACAATAAGTGATTTACCCAATAGCTGCTTTAAATGTCTTATTTGCGCCTAAATTTATGTGCCCCCCCTCTATTTTTAACCCGTCTTGCACCTGGATACTGCAGGGGAGAGCCTGGGGAGCTGCTTCCAGCGGAGCCGTGAAGAGAAAATGGCGCTGGTGTGCTGAGGAAGAAGGCCCCGCCCCCTCAGTGGCGGGCTTCTGTCCCGCTTTCTATGTAAAAAAATTGGCGGGGGTTTTTACATATATACAGTGCCAGACTGTATATATGTATTATTTATGCCAATGGTACTTTAATTGCAGCCCAGGGCGGCGGCGGCGGCCCCCCCCCCCAGCGCCCTGCACCCTACAGTGACCGGAGTGTGTAAGTGTGCTGGGAGCAATGGCACACAGCTGCGGTGCTGTGCGCTACCTTAATGAAGACAGGAGTCTTCAGCCGCCAATTTCGTCTTCAAGCTTCTGTTCTTCTGGCTCTACAAGGGGGACGGCGGCGCGGCTCCAGGAACGGACGATCGAGGACAGGTGCCTGTGTTCGAACCCTCTGGAGCTAATGGTGTCCAGTATCCTAAGAAGCACAAGCTAACTGCAAGCAGGTAGGTTTGCTTCTCTCCCCTTAGTCCCACGTAGCAGTGAGTCTGTTGCCAGCAGAAGCTCACTGAAAATAAAAAACCTAATAAATACTTTCTTTACTAGTAAGCTCAGGAGAGCCCACTAGGAGCACCCAGCTCTGGCCGGGCACAGATTCTAACTGGAGGTCTGGAGGAGGGGCATAGAGGGAGGAGCCAGTGCACACCAGATAGTACCTAATCTTTTCTTTAGAGTGCCCAGTCTCCTGCGGAGCCCGTCTATTCCCCATGGTCCTTACGGAGTTCCCAGCATCCACTAGGACGTCAGAGACTTTGAAAGGGTGTGAACTGGCTCCTCCCTCAATGCCCCTCCTTCAGACTCCAGTTCTAGGAACTGTGCCCAGGGAGACGGACATTTCGAGGAAAGGATTTATAGTTAAACTAAGGTGAGATTCAGACCAGCTCACACCTCAAACCTGCCGCACAACGTGGCATTCAACAGAACACAAGTCAACGGCAAGACCAATGTCAGCAACAGGCTGACTAAAAACATAACACAACATGTGTGTAACCACAACTAATAACTGCAGATACAGTACGCACTGGGACGGGCGCCCAGCATCCTCTACGGACTAAGAGAAAAGTATTTACCGGTAGGCAGTGATCGCAAAAACCAAAATGAGGACTCACTTTTTAAGAATGGGCGGGTCCCCGGGGACGCGCTCCGTTGGAATTGCTCTCTGACGTTATTGGTCAGAAGTGTGTCAGGCGGCGGGAAGATGGCGGTGCCGGGAGCTGGTAACACGCTGAGAGGACTGAGGGAGGGAGCCGTTATCGTCAAGCCACGGGAAGCAGCAGCGCGGCGCTCCAGGGCTTGAAACACACTTGTCACCCTCTCCCTGGCTGCACTAGTCCACGGGCGGGGAGAGGGGGGGGTTAGTCCGCGACGCAAGATTACTGATGATACGGGAGGTGCCGGAGCCGCCGCCAGATGACATCACCTGGAGTGATAAAACAAGCCGGACCCGCCACCTGTGAACAGATCTCTGCACAGAGCTGGCAGTGCAGAGGTAATTTAGCTGGGGTCTGAGTATGCAGGGACACTGGGGAAGGGGTGCGAGTGTGCTGTGCTGAGCCAGTGTGCGGGGCCAGGCAGAAGCTGAACAGCAGTAGGCCAATGCTGCTTAACAGTGTCTGCCAGCCCAGTGTCCCCCCACCATTACTGACCCTGCCAGCCCAGTGTTTCCACCTTCCCTCCCTAACCAGCCCACTGTGTTATCTCACTGCCCTTCCATCTAGAACCCCCCTGTCAGTCCAGACACACTGATTCCCCTCCCCAACTCAGCCCAGTGTTACCTCCTCACACCCCTATCTCTATGCCCCTCTACCTGGCGCAGTGTGTGTAACGTGCTCTACCTGGCGCAGTGTGTGTGTAACGTGCTCTACCTACCGGGCGCAGTGTGTGTAACGTGCTCTACCGGGTGCAGTGTGTGTAACGTGCTCTACCGGGCGCAGTGTGTGTAACGTGCTCTACCGGGCGCAGTGTGTGTAACGTGCTCTACCTGGCGCAGTGTGTGTAACGTGCTCTACCTGGCGCAGTGTGTGTAACGTGCTCTACCTGGCGCAGTGTGTGTAACGTGCTCTACCTGGCGCAGTGTGTGTAACGTGCTCTACCTGGCGCAGTGTGTGTAACGTGCTCTACCTGGCGCAGTGTGTGTAACGTGCTCTACCTGGCGCAGCGTGTGTAACGTGCTCTATCTGGCACAGTGTGTGTAATGTGCTCTACCTGGCGCAGTGTGTGTAACGTGCTCTACCTGGCGCAGTGTGTGTAATATACTCTGCCTGGCGCTAAGTGTATAACGTGCTCTGCCTGGTGCTAGTAACAAGCTCTGCCTGGAGCAAAGTGTATAACGTGCTCTACTTGGCGCAGTGTGTATAGGAGGTTCTACCTGGTGAAATGTGTATAGGAGGTTCTACCTGGTGCAATGTGTATAAGCGGCACTACTGTGTGGTATAATGTGAATTGGTACTATTATGTGACCACGCCCCTTCTCCATTAAGCCACACCCCTACATTTTTTACACACGCCTTCGGCGTGCACTGCCTAAACTTTAGGTTCTAGGAAGTGGAGAACCAATTCACTTTCTGCCAAAGGGCACCAAAATGTCTAGTTACAGCTCTGGTGCAGGGTGTCCTGCATGCTACACAGCTCAGCAGCACTGTCACCCCATCCCCCCCACCTTGCAACAAGATTAAGATTAATAAGAACCTTAATTCCGATAGGACCCAGAAAAGGACCGGTAGGACCCCAATTTTTAAAAGTGAGGGGTCCCTGGGACCCACTTTTTTGGGGGCTCAGCGCGATCACTGGGTAGGTATTAAAAATAAGATTTTACTCACCGGTAAATCTATTTCTCGTAGTCCGTAGTGGATGCTGGGAACTCCGTAAGGACCATGGGGAATAGACGGGCTTCGCAGGAGACTGGGCACATCTAAAGATGTGCACTGGCTCCTCCGCCTATGACCCTCCTCCAAGCCTCAGTTAGGACACTGTGCCCGGAAGAGCTGACACAATAAGGAAGGATTTTGAATCCCGGGTAAGACTCATACCAGCCACACCAATCACACCGTACAACTCGTGATATGTACCCCGGTTAACAGTATGATAACAACGGAGCCTCTGAACAGATGGCTCGCCATAACAACCCGATTTGTGTAACAATAACTATTAACAAGTATTGCAGACAATCCGCACTTGGGATGGGCGCCCAGCATCCACTACGGACTATGAGAAATAGATTTACCGGTGAGTTAAATCTTATTTTCTCTGACGTCCTAGTGGATGCTGGGAACTCCGTAAGGACCATGGGGATTATACCAAAGCTCCCAAACGGGCGGGAGAGTGCGGATGACTCTGCAGCACCGAATGAGAGAACTCAAGGTCCTCCTCAGCCAGGGTATCAAATTTGTAGAATTTTGCAAACGTGTTTGCCCCTGACCAAGTAGCAGCTCGGCCAAGTTGTAAAGCCGAGACCCCTCGGGCAGCCGCCCAAGATGAGCCCACCTTCCTTGTGGAATGGGCTTTTACAGATTTAGGCTGCGGTAGTCCCACCGCAGAATGCGCAAGCTGAATAGTGCTACAAATCCAGCGCGCAATAGTCTGCTTAGAAGCAGGAGCACCCAGTTTGTTGGGTGCATACAGGATAAACAGCGAGTCAGTTTTCCTGACTCCAGCCGTCCTGGAAACATAAATTTTCAGGGCCCTGACTACATCCAGTAACTTGGAATCCTCCAAGTCCCTAGTAGCCGCAGGAACCACAATAGGTTGGTTCAAGTGAAAAGCTGATACCACCTTCGGGAGAAAGTGAGGACGAGTCCTCAACTCTGCCCTATCCATATGGAAAGTCAGGTAAGGGCTTTTACATGACAAAGCCGCCAATTCTGACACACGCCTGGCCGAAGCCAGAGCCAACAACATGACCACTCTCCATGTGAGATATTTCAAATCCACGGTTTTAAGTGGCTCAAACCAATGTGATTTCAGAAACTCCAAAAACACATTGAGATCCCAAGGTGCCCCTGGGGACACAAAAGGGGGCTGAATATGCAGCACTCCCTTTACAACGTCTGACTTTCAGGCTGAGATCCTTCCTGGCTTTGATCAGGGTAGGAATGACTTCCTCCGGAATGCCTTTTTCACGCAGGATCCGGTGTTCAACCGCCATGCCGTCAACGCAGCCGCGGTAAGTCTTGGAACAGACAGGGCCCCTGCTGCAGCAGGTCCTGTCTGAGTGGCAGAGGCCATGGGTCCTCTGAGATCATTTCTTGAAGTTCTGGGTACCAAGCCCTTCTTGGCCAAACCGGAAAAATGATTATAGTTCTTACTCTTCTTTTCCTTATTATACTCAGTACCTTGGGAATGAGAGGAAGAGGAGGGAACACATAAACCGACTGGTACACCCACGGTGTCACTAGAGCGTCCACAGCGATCGCCTGAGGGTCCCTTGACCTGGCGCAATATCTTAGCTTTTTTGTTGAGGCGGGACGCCATCATGTCCACCTGTGGTCTTTCCCAATGGTTTACCAGCATTTGGAAGACTTCTGGATGAAGTCCCCACTCTCCCGGGTGGAGGTCGTGCCTGCTGCGGAAGTCTGCTTCCCAGTTGTCCACTCCCGGAATGAACACTGCTGCCAGTGCTACCACGTGATTTTCCGCCCAACGGAGAATCCTTGTGGCTTCTGCCATTACCCTCCTGCTTCATGTGCCGCCCTGCCTGTTTACATGGCCGACCGCTGTGATGTTGTCTGATTGGATCAGTACCGACTGGTTTTGAAGCAGGGGCCTTGCTTGGCTTGGGGCCTTGTAAATGGCTCTTAACTCCAGAATATTTATGTGAAGTGAAATCTCCTGTTTTGACCACAGTCCTTGGAAATTTACTCCCTGTGTGACTGCACCCCAGCCCCGAAGGCTGGCATCCGTGGTCACCAGGACCCAGTCCTGTTATTCCGAATCTGCGGCCCTCTAGTAGATGAGCCCTCTGCAGCCACCACAGCAGCGACACCCTGGTCCTTGCCGACAGGGTTATCCGCTGCTGCATCTGGAGATGGGACCCGGACCATTTGTCCAACAGGTCCCACTGGAAAATCCTTGCGTGGAACCTTCCGAATGGAATTGCTTCGTACGAAGCTACCATTTTTCCCAGGACTCGTGTGCATTTACCGACACCTGTCCCGGTTTTAGGAGGTTTCTGACTAGAGATGACAACTCCTCGGCTTTTTCCACTGGAAGAAACACTTTATTCTGGTCTGTGTCCAGAATCATTCCCAGGAACAGAAGACGTGCCGTCGGGACCAGCTGAGAATCCAGCCGTGCTGTTGCAGCACTTCCCGAGAAAGTGCTACCCCTACTACCAACTGTTCCTTGGACCTCGCCTTTATGAGGAGATCGTCCAAGTACGGGATAATTAAAACTCCCTTCTTGCGAAGGAGTATCATCATTTCGGCCATTACCTTGGTAAAGACCCTCGGTGCCATGGATAACCCAAACGGCAGCGTCTGGAACTGATAGTGACAGTCCTGTACCACAAACCTGAGGTACTCCTGGTGAGGAGGGTAAATGGGGACATGCAGGTAAGCATTCTTGATGTCCAGAGAGACCATGTAATTCCCCTCGTCCAGGTTCGCAATAACCGCCCTGAGCGATTCCATCTTGAACTTGAATCTTTTGATATATGTGTTCAAGGATTTTAATTTTAATATGGGTCTCACCGAACCTTCCGGTTTCGGTACCACAAACATTGTGGAACAGTAACCCTTTCCTTGTTGAAGGAGGGGTACCTTGACAATCACTTGCTGTGAATACATGCCTCCCTGGCAGAGGGAGTTGCCGGTAAGGCAGATTTTAGGAAACAGCGGGGGGGGGGGAGACGTCTCAAATTCCAGCCTGTACCCCTGAGATACTGTTTGAAGAACCCAGGGATCCACCTGTGAGAGAGCCCACTGTGCTCTGAAATTTTTGAGACGGGCCCCCACCGTACCCGGGTCCGCCTGAGCAGTCCCAGCGTCATGCTGTGGACTTACCGGACGCAGGGGAGGACTTCTGCTCTTGGGAACTAGCTGTGTGCTGCAGCTTTTTCCCTCTACCTTTTCCTCTTGGCAGAAAAGATGAGCCTCTAGCCCTCTTGCTTTTCTGGGGCCGAAAGGACTGTACCTGATAATACAGTGCTTTCTTTTGCTGTGGGGTGGCTTGTGGCAAAAAGTTTGATTTCCCAGCAGTAGCTGTGGAAACGAGGTCTGAAAGACCATCCCCAAACAGTTCCACCCCCTTATAGGGCAAAACTTCCATGTGCCGTTTTGAATCGGCATCGCCTGACCATTGCCGAGTCCATAACCCCCGCCTGGCGGCAATGGTTTTACATAGCGCTTATTTGTGATGCCAGCCAGCAAATATCCCTCTGTGCATCACACATGTATAAGACAGCGTCTTTTATATGCTCTATTGTCAGCAAAATATTGTCCCTATCCATAGTATCAATATTATCCGACAGGGAATCTGACCACGCAGCTGCCGCACTGCACATCCATGCCGAGGCAATAGCAGGTCTCAATATAACGCCCGTGTGTGTGTATATAGCTTTAAGGGTAGTTTTCTGCTTTCTATCAGCAGGTTCCTTTAGGCCGGCCGTATCCGGAGACGGTAGTGCCACCTTTTTTAATAAGCATGTAACCGCTTTATCTACCCTAGGGGGTATTTCCCAACGTGACCTATCCTCTGGCGGAAAAGGGTACGCTGCTTAGAAATTATCAATTTCTTATCGGGGGAAGTCCACGCTTCCTCACACACCTCATATTAATTTATCAGATGCAGGAAAAACTACTGGTAGTTTTTTCTCACCAAACATAATACCCTTTTTTGTGGTACCTGGGGTATTATCTGAAATGTGTAATACTTTTTTCATTGCCTCAATCATGTAACGGGTGGCCCTATTGGAAGGTACACTAGTCTCATCGTCGTCGACACTGGAGTCGGTATCCGTGTCAACATCTGTGTCTGCCATCTGAGGTAGCGGGCGTTTTAGAGCCCCTGATGACATTTGAGACGCTTGGACAGGCACAAGCTGAGTAGCCGGTTGTCCTATGTCGTCAAACCTTTTATGTAAGGAGTTGACACTGTCACGTAATTCCTTTCATAAGTCCATCCACACCGGTGTCGACCCCGCAGGGGGTGACATCACATTCACAGGCATTTGCTCCGCCTCCACATCATTATCCTCCTCATACATGTCGACACAGCAGTACCGACACACAGCACACACACAGGGAATGCTCTGACAGAGGACAGGACCCCACAAAGCCCTTTGGGGAGACAGAGGGAGAGTATGCCAGCACACACCAGAGCGCTATACATCACAGGGATATCACCTATAGAGAGTGTTTTCCCTTATAGCTGCATTATTATAATATACTGCGCCTAATTTTTGTGCCCCCCCCTCTCTTTTTAACCCTTTCTGTAGTGCAGGACTGCAGGGGAGAGCCAGGGAGCGATCTTTCCAGCGGAGCTGTGAGGGAAAATGGCGCCAGTGTGCTGAGGGAGATGGCTCCGCCCCTTTCTCGGCGGGCTTTCTCCCGCTGTTTTTGTAATTCTGGCAGGGGTATTTTTACACCTATATAACCCCTGGGGTTATATATGGTGTTAGTTTTGCCAGCCAAGGTGTAAATATTGCTGCTCAGGGCGCCCCAGCTCCCTGCACCCATCAGTGACCGCAGTGTGTGGTGTGCATGAGGAGCAATGGCGCACAGCTGCAGTGCTGTGCGCTACCTTGGAGAAGACAGAAGTCTTCAGCCGCCGATTTTCCGGACCTTCTTGCTTCTGGCTCTGTAAGGGGGACGGCGGCGCGGCTCCGGGAACGGACGACGAGGTCGGGTCCTGTGTGCGATCCCTCTGGAGCTAATGGTGTCCAGTAGCCTAAGAAGCCCAAGCTACCACCAGTTAGGTAGGTTCGCTTCTTCTCCCCTTAGTCCCTCGGTGCAGTGAGCCTGTTGCCAGCAGGTCTCACTGTAAAATAAAAAACCTAAACTATACTTTCTTTCTAGGAGCTCAGGAGAGCCCCTAGTGTGCATCCAGCTCGGCCGGGCACAGAAATCTAACTGAGGCTTGGAGGAGGGTCATAGGGGGAGGAGCCAGTGCACACCAGATAGTCCTAAATCTTTGTTTAGATGTGCCCAGTCTCCTGCGGAGCCGTCTATTCCCCATGGTCCTTACGGAGTTCCCAGCATCCACAAGGACGTCAGAGAAATCCTATTTTCTCATACGTCCTAGAGGATGCTGGGGTCACCATAGAACCATGGGGTTATACCAAAGCTCTAAACATGGGCGGGAGAGTGCGGTTGACTCTGCAGTACCGATTGACCGAACTTGAGGTCTTCATCGGCTAAGGTGTCAAACTTGAAGAACTTTGCAAAAGTGTTTGACCCCGACCAAGTAGCTGCTCGGCAAAGTTGCAATGCTGATACCCCCGGGCAGCAGCCCAGGATGAGCCCACCTTCCTAGTAGAATGGGCCTTCACCGACTCCGGTAACGGCAATCCAGCCGTGGAATAAGCATGCTGAATCGTGTTACAGATCCAGCGTGCAATGGTCTGCTTGGAAGCAGGACACCCAACCTTGTTGGGAGCATACAGGACAAACAGAGCTTCTGTTTTTCTAACCTGAGCCGTTCTGGCGACATATCTACTACAGATTTCTTCCATGCCTGGGTCTGAGACTCTTACTAATAAGAGCCACATTAGCATTCAGGGCGTTCAACACATTTACCAAATCAGGCGTCGGCGTCGCCGACAGGGTCACCCCCACAGCCGTTTGTGTCCCTAACACAGCCTCCTCCTGGGAAGAGCCTTCAGCCTCAGACATGTCGACACACGTGCAACAAACACCCACAGACATACCGGGCATATAGGGGACAGACCCACAGTAAAGTCTGTCAGAGAGACACAGAGGAGATTTGCCAGCTCACAATCCAGCGCTAACCCTGAATTTACTTCAGACCCAAAGCGCTTTCACAATCATATAAATATATATACATAAATAGCACCAATGATATGCCTCCCCCCCTGTACTTGTCAGTGTGAGGGAGGACCAGCGTCTCTGCTGCCTGCGGAGAGGAAATAGCGCCGTGAGCTGTGAGGAAGAAGCTCTGCCCCCTCAATGGCGCGCTTCTGTCCCGCTTTTTTCTTATGTTTATACTGGCGGGGGTTAGGACTGAGCCGTAGCACTAATGTCCCCTCTTGCCAGTTAATATGAGGATGTTTTCAGCTGCCCAGGAGACGGACAACTTCGAGAGAAGGATTTTACAAAGATAGTGGCGAGATTCACACCAGCTCACACATACAAGGCAAACCAAGCTAACTAGCTTGAAACACCAGCAACGGCTGAACAATATTACTTAACCAAGTAACAAAACAGTACTAAACCAAGAACTAAGCAGTACTGAACAAAGTAACCACTGCACGATCACGAAGCGCTTTGCGGGCGCCCAGCATCCTCTACGGACTACGAGAAAACGATTTACTGGTAGGTAATTAAAATCCTATTTTCTCTTACGTCCTAGAGGATGCTGGGGTCCACATTAGTACCATGGGGATGTAACAAAGCTCCCAGAACGGGAGGGAGAGCACGAAGGCTCCTGCAGAACTGATTGACCAAACCTTAGGTCCTCAGTGGCCAAAGTATCAAACTTGTAGAACTTTGCAAATGTGTTCGACCCCGACCAAGTAGCCGCTTGGCAAAGCTGTAAAGCAGAGACAACCCGGGCTGCCGCCCGGGAAGACCCCACCCTACGAGTAGAGTGGGCCTTAACCGATTTCAGACACGGCAATCCTGCCGTAGAATATGCATGCTGGATAGTGAAGCTGATCCAGCGAGAAATCGTCTGCTTTGAAGCAGGACACCCAATTTTCTTGGGATCATACAGTACAGAGTCTGATTTTCTGTGACGAGCAGTCCTCTTCACGTAGATTCTCAAAGCCCTCACAACATCCAAGGACTTTGATGCAATTGAGGAGTCAGTAGCACCACAATACGTTGGTTGATATGAAAAGCAGACACAACCTTTGGAAGGGACTGCTGACGCGTCCTGAGCTCAGCTCTATCCTCATGGAAAATTAAGTAGGGGCTTTTACAGGACAAAGCACAAATTCCGACACACGTCGAGCAGAAGCTAAGGCCAACAAAGTGACAGCCTTCCACGTGAGAAACTTGACCTCAGCCTCCTGTAAAGGCTCAAACCAATCCGACTACAGGAACTGCAACACCACGTTAAGATCCCATGGTGCCGTCGCCACAAAGGGAGGCTGGATGTGCAGAACCCCTTTCAAAAAGGTCTGAACCTCAGGGAGGGCAGCCAATTGTTTCTGGAAGAAAATGGATAAGGCCGAAATCTGGACCTTTATGGATCCCAAATGCAGACCCATATCCACACCTGCTTGCAGGAAGAGGAGAATACGTCCAAGCTGAAACTTCACCATAGGAAATTTCTTGGATTCACACCAAGACACATATTTTTTCCAAATGCGATGGTAATGTTTAAACGTTACCCCTTTCCTAGCATGTATCAGGGTAGGAATAACCTTGCTTGGAATACCCTTTCGGCTAAGATCTGGCGTTCAGCCACCATGCCGTCAAACGTAGCCACGGTAAGTCCTGATAAGCGAACGGCCCCTGTTGCAGAAGGTCCTCGCAAAGAGGAAGAGTCCATGGTTCTTCTAGCAGTAGGTTCAGAAGACCCGCATACCAAGCTCGCCTTGAACCCTTGTTCTCTTTGGAATGAGTGGAAGTGGAGGGAACACGTACACTGACTTGAACACCCACAGAGTTACCAGGGCATCCACTGCCACTGCTTGAGGGTCTCTCGACCTGGAACAGTACCTCCGAAGCTTCTTGTTCAGACGTGGGGCCATCATGTCTATTTGAGGCACGCCCCAACGACTGGTCACGTCTGCGAACACCTCCGGATGGAGGCCCCATTCTCCTGGATGGAGGTCGTGTCTGCTGAGGAAGTTTGCTTCCCAGTTGTCCACTTCTGGGAGGAAGATCGCTGACAGCGCCAACGTGTGCCTTTCTGCGCAGAGGAGGATTCTTGTCATCTCTGACATTGCAGCTCGGCTCTTTGTACCTCCCTGTCGGTTTATGTAGGCCACCGTCGTTACATTGTATGACTGAACCTGAATGGCCTGATCTTGCAGAAGATGTGCCGCTTGTAGAAGACCGTTGTACACGGCTCTTAATTCCAGAATGTTTATTGGAAGAATGGCTTCCTGATTTGACCATCTTCCTTGGAAGGCTTCCCCCTGGGTGACCATTCCCCAACCTCTGAGACTTGCATCCGTGGTCAGAAGGATCCAGTTCTGAATTCCGAACCTGCGGCCCTCCAGGTGGTGAGGCATTTGCAGCCACCAGAGGAGCGAAATCCTTGCCCTCGGTGAGAGACGTATCCTTTGGTGCATGTTAAGAAGATGAGATCCCGACAATTTGTCTAGGAGATCCAGCTGGAAGGGTCGAGCATGGAACTTTCCATACTGTAGAGAGCCTCGTAGGATGCACTGATGAACTGATACCCGGGCAAGTTTCAAGACATCCCGGACCATGGATTGTATCACTAACGCTTTCTCCAGTGGAAGAAACACCCTCTGCACTTCCGTATCGAGGATCATCCCCAGGAAAGACAATCTCTTTGTCGGCTCCAAATGTGATTTTGGAAGGTTCAGGATCCAACCATGATTCCTGAGCAGTCGAGTCGTCAGAGCAATGGACTGCAACAACTTCTCCCTGGACACTGCCTTAATCAGCAGATCGTCCAGATACAGAATTATGTTCACACCCTGCCTACGCAGGAGAACCATCATCTCTGCCATTACCTTGGTGGACACCCTCGGTGCTGTGGAGGGACCGAATGGCAGTGCCTGGAACTGAAAGTGACTGTCTAACAGTGCGAATCGGAGATAAGCCTGATGGCGCTGACAAATTGGAATGTGGAGGTAGGCATCCTTGATATCCAGGGAATCCATGAACTCTCTCTCCTCCAGACCTGAGATCACCACTCTCAGATTCCATTTTGAATTTGAACTCCCTCAGATAGGGGTTTAACGATTTCAGATTCAAAATTGGCCTGACTGAACCATCCGGCTTCGGCACCATGAACAGGTTCGAATAATAACCCTTGTTTTGCATACGAGGTGGAACTGGGACAATAACTTGTGACCCTACCAATTTTTGGATGGCTTCCTGAAGGATAGCCCTGTCTGCCAGCAAAGCTGGTAAGCCTGATTTGAAGAATCGGTGAGGCGGGAGGTCTTGAAACTCCAGCCTGTACCCCACCCCTGGGACACAATATCTTGCACCCAGGGGTCCCGGCAAGACGCCACCCAAACGTGGCTGAATCTTTTTAGCCTCGCCCCCACCGGTCCTTCCTCCAGGCAGTGCGGTCCACCGTCATGCTGAGAATTTTGATGTACCAGAAGTAGGCTTCTGGTCATGGGAGCCTGCAGTAGCAGTTTTTTTGGATTTTGCCCAACCTCCTCTAAAAAAGGTGTTGGGCTGCTTGCTCCTTCTTGTTTTAGGCATCCGAAAGGTTTCTCCGTAGCAGGTGCAGCTGAAGGAAGAAAAGGTGACTTACCCGCAGTTGCCGTGGAAATCCACGCATCTAGCGCTTCCCCAAAAAGAGCCTGACCTGTGTAGGGTAGGTTCTCCACACCTCTCCTGGATTCTGTGTCGGCAGACCATTGGCGCAGCCAGAGTCCTCTACGAGCTGAGACAGACATGGAAGAAATCCCTGCAGCCATCGAACCCGGGTCTTTCATGGATTCCACCGTAAATCCCGCAGAATCCTGTATGTTACGTAAGAACAATTCAACGTCACTTTTATCCATTGTATCCAATTCCTCAAGTAACATGCCAGACCACTTTACTATAGCCTTAGAAATCCATGCACAGGCAATGGTAGGCCGTAATAACGCCCCCGAAGACGTGTATATGGATTTGAGCGTAGTGTCAATCTTGCGATCAGCCGGTTCTTTTAACGCAGCAGATTCCGGAACAAGTAAAACCACCTTCTTTGACAGTCTGGACACAGATGCGTTAACTATGGGTGGGTTTTCCCATTTTTTCCTATCCTCCTCAGGGAAGGGGAATGCAACCAGAACCTTTCTTGGGATCTGGATTTTTTTTTCTTCTGGATTTCCCCAAGATTTTTCAAATATAACATTTATCTCTTTTGACGCAGGAAAGGTTAGCGAGGCTTTCTTATTATCCGTGAAGTAAGCCTCCTCAACGTGCTACGGTATTGCTTCGGCAATATTTAACACATCTCTAATGGCTTCGATCATCATTGCAAGAGATGCCGCCCCCCTCAGAACGTCGGTATCCGTGTCGTCCTGCATAATCTGGGCAAGAGCACATTTTTGAGAGTGAGTGCCAGGGAGCCCTGAAGGTGCCGACCCGGACCAAACAGCCACAGAGTTGTGCAAAGCCTAAGTTGCAGTTTCATTTTGTGCTACCCTAGTAGAAATCTGAGAAATCATACTTTTAATAGAGGATAACCACTCCGGTTCTCTTATAGGAATCTGTGCTAAAACAGTGCAATCCTGATTACATGGAATGGGATCATCCTGAGAGGACATATCCTCTGCAGCATATGACACAGTGTCCCTAGACATGGTTCTTAATGTGAGCAAACAAGCACACACACACACAGGGAAATGCAGACAGAGTTTCCCCCCTAAGTATGCCAAGAGAGACAGAGTTTGGAGCCAACCCACACACAGCACTTCCAAAGATAAAGGACACCCTTTACCAGCACCAACTGTGTACCTTAATAGGTTACACAGTCTATTACACTGCCTCCCCCGCCAGCCCTTCTACAACCCCCAGGTAACGTACAGATAGCTGGAGTTGAAGTGGAGGGACAGTTCTCCACTGTCAGCGGCTATGCATGCACAAAAGATGGGTCTGCTCTGAGGAGAAGCTCCGCCCCCTTTTTTGCCGCTGGCTCCCACTCTTGTTTGAAATTATACTGGTCTGAGGTATATTGCTGGCGGTGATCCAGGGTCCCCGACAGGCTGTGTGACCAGTTTAAAGTGTAGGAGCTGGCTCAGGGCGCCCCTCACCATATATCGTTGAGCCCTGGAGCGCAGTTAGTACTGTGCTCCCTAGCCAGTTGCCGCCATGTTCACACCGGCTCCCCGCTTGCCAGGGGGGCCGATGACTAACTCGCCACTGAAGTCTTCTGGCTCTGTAAGTGGTTTGGCGGCATGCTGCTGGGGTGAGTGATCCCCTGTGGCGGCGATCGATCTGTCCCCTCAAGAGCTCAGTGTCCTGTCAGCGGAGTAAGTGGCTCAGACCCCTTAGGGCGGACACTACTCCCCCTTAGTCCCACGAAGCAGGGAGGCTGTTGCCAGCAGCCTCCCTGTGCCTAAACTCTTTTAAAGAAATAAATAAACTAAAGAAACTCCTATGGAGTCTGGAAGGAGTGGCATAGAGGGAGGAGCCAGCCCACACTCTCAAACTCTTAAAGTGCCAATGGCTCCTGGTGGACCCGTCTATATCCATGGTACTAATGTGGACCCCTGCATCCACTAGGACGTAAGAGAAAGAGCGTTATATAAATTTCTGACACCTTCTTACCGCCTATCCCAATCGCAACAGCACCTTTGAGCGTACACACTGTGCAACAAATGCGTATTAGGGATTTTAACACTTTTTGCACATAATCACTCAACTACGAGAACATCAGTATTGGAAGCGACTTAGAATCAGGCCCAAAATGTCTGTTTTATGTTTGTTTCATTGCTAAGATACTCCTTGTTATGTCATAATGTTAGAAATATGCAACTGCTCTGTCCTCATCTGACCAATCAGTGAGCAGCTATTGCATAAACACCAACTCACTGTACATGCCCCACCTAGACTGCCCCCATTTCTGCACCATTCCGACTATTCAGTTATAACACGATGCAAGTGTGACATCAGGGGTGAGGGCTGCATGGGGAGATAGCACTCATTCAAGGGGCCTTGAACATAGATACAATATACAACACATTCTCCTGCATTTATACAATGCACAGAACCACTACATTCCTGTATCATACACACATACTTAGAACTTGCTGTGGTGTGATAAGTAGCGATGTCTTGTCCTGGGACTCAGAATTTGGATGTCTGCTGCTCACTGGGTCTGTGGCTCGATTGCAGGAGGAAGGCAACCTAAGAACACATGGAAAGGGAGGATTTATATTAGAAAGCTATCTGCGCCTGGTGGGAAAAAAAAAACTTGAGGGAAGGAAGGGACTTGGCCCTTATTCAGAGTTGATCGCTCGCTAGCGTTTTTTGCACAGCGGGCGATCAGGCTAGAACTGCGCATGCATATGCACCGCAATGCGCAGGCGTGTCGCACGGATACAAAGCAGATCGCTGACCAGCGATGGATGGTGCGAAGAATCTGTTCGCACAGGTGATCGCAAGGAGACTGACAGGCAGAGGGCCTTTGTGGGTGTCAACTGACCATTTTCTAGAAGGGTTTGGAAAAATGCAAGCGTGTACAGGCATTTGCAGGGAGAGCTCCTGACGTCAATTCCGGTCCAGGACAGGCTGAAGTGATCGCAGCGGCTAAGTCCTGGGCTGCGCAGAGACTGCACAAAATCTATTCGGACCGCTCGGCTGCACATGCGATCGCACACTTGCAAAGCTAAAATAGACTACCTGGTGGGCAGCGACTATGCGAACGCAGGACTGCAAAAAACAGCTAGCGAGCGATCAACTCTGAATGAGAGCCTGTGTGTGAGGGAGCAGGATAACTGCTGGGAACCAGTATGTTACAACTGTTCCAGATTTATTTTTTAACTAAGAATAATAGGTATATCTAATTCGTAATATACAAATGATCCCTCTACTTAGTGGGCCCCTGGACTTAATTTCTCCAGCAGTAGGAGCTCACCCAATAGGAAGAAGACCCCGGATTGCACAGAACCGTGACTGAGAAAGATACGGCAAAGCCTCGGTAATGAAGATACTGCTCAAGGGTACTTCGGAACCACTGGATTTGCAAAATCCACCCGTACCTGAGGTCACAGAGAGGTTGAGTAGGATCTATGGAGATGCAGACCAACCAGTGACTCAGAGACAGCTGTAATTTAGCTGCGCCGGGTATCAGAAGTTAGACCAGAAACAATGAACAGCAAAAACGTTAATGGGCAGAGTGCTAGCAGACAAGTCTAGTGTGCAGGAATGGCTTTTACTTGAACTAGCAGGATGACAGCAGACAACCCAGGAGTGCAAGGATGTACCAAAGCGTGGCAGGATGTCAACAGACAGGCCTGGCATGCAGGATTAACTGAAGCTTGGCCTTGCAAGTTGTTAAAAGAATTGACCGGGTGTGCAGGATTAACCGAGGCTTGGCCTTTCCAGATATCAGCAGACAACACAGATATGCAGGATTTACTGAGGCTTAGCCGTGCTAGATGTAAGCAGACTACCCAGGTGTGCAGGATATACTGAGGCTTTGCCTAGCAAGCTGTTAGCAGACTACCCAGGTGTGCAGGATTTACTGAGGCTTATGGGCCCCACACTCTCGGCTGCCCGCTGCCGAGCTACCCGAAGGCCGACCTGGCGATGGGGAGAGTGAAGTTTCTTCACTCCCCCCGTCTCCCGGCTCCATAGCAGTGCATGCTAATATGGACGAGATTGCCCATATTGGCTTGCATGCATAAGCAACCCGGCACCAATGATGAACGAGCGCGGGGAGGCGCATCATTCATCGTTGGTGCCTACGCACTGAACAATATGAATGAGTTCTCGTTCATTAATGAATGAGATTGTTCAGTGAAATCTTGTAGAGCCCATAAACCTTGCAAGAGGATTACAGGCAATCCAGGTGTGGAGAATATACTGAGGCTTGGCCAAGCAAGATGTTACCAGACAGACCATGTTTTCAGGAAAAGCTGCGACGGACAGATGGAGACAGGAAGATCCAAAGTACTAAACAAGGGCTCCCACGGTAACTGAGGACTATAACCGGCAAGGTCAAACAGAAGTGTCAGTAAGATAAAAATAAGATTTTAAACCTACCGGTAAATCTTTTTCTCCTAGTCCGTAGAGGATGCTGGGGACTCCAAAGGTACCATGGGGTATAGACGGGTTCCGCAGGAGACATGGGCACTCTAAGACTTTAGATGGGTGTGAACTGGCTCCTCCCTCTATGCCCCTCCTCCAGACCACAGTTATAGAACTGTGCCCAGAGGAGACGGACAGTACGAGGAAAGGGCTTTTGTTAATCTAAGGCCGAGATACATACCAGCCCACACCATACACAACGTACAACATGGTATATACCAAACCAGTTAACAGCATGAACAAAACAGTATCAGCCAGACACTGATCTCAACTGTAACATAACCCTTATGTAAGCAACAACTATATACAAGCTTTGCAGAATTTTTCCGCACTGGGACGGGCGCCCAGCATCCTCTACGGACTAGGAGAAAAAGATTTACCGGTAGGTTTAAAATCTTATTTTCTCTTACGTCCTAGAGGATGCTGGGGACTCCGTAAGGACCATGGGGTTTATACCAAAGCTCCAGACCGGGCGGGAGAGTGCAATGACTCTGCAGCACCGATTGAGCAAACATGAGGTCCTCATCAGCCAGGGTATCAAACTTGTAGAATTTTGCAAAAGTGTTTGAACCAAGTAGCTGCTCGGCAAAGCTGTAATGCCGAGACGCTTCGGGCAGCCGCCCAAGAAGAGCCCACCTTCCTAGTAGAATGGGCCTTTACCGAATTAGGTACCGGCAATCCAGCTGTAGAATGAGCCTGCTGAATCGTGTTACAGATCCAGCGGGCAATAGTCTGCTTAAAAGCAGGAGCGCCAACCTTGTTGGCTGCATAAAGGACAAACAGTGCTTCTGTTTTCCTAACCCTAGCCGTTCTGGCTATATACATTTTTAAGGCCCTGACAACATCAAGGGACTTGGAATCCTCCAAGGCCCCAGTAGCCACAGGCACCACAATAGGTTGGTTCATATGGAACGATGAAACCACTTTAGGCAGAAATTGAGGACGAGTCCTCAACTCTGCTCGATCCGCATGGAAAATCAGATAGGGGCTCTTGTGAGACAAAGCCGCCAATTCGGACACCCGCCTTGCAGATGCCAAGGCCAATAACATGACCACTTTCCAAGTGAGAAACTTCAATTCAACTGTTTGAAGAGGTTCAAACCAGTGCGATTTAAGGAACTGTAACACCATGTTAAGGTCCCACGGTGCCACAGGGGACACAAAAGGAGTTTGGATGTGCAGCACTCCCTTTACAAAAGTCTGGACTTCTGGGAGAGAAGCCAATTCCTTCTGAAAGAATATAGATAAGGCCGAAATCTGCACCTTAATGGAGCCTAACTTTAGGCCCATATCCACACCTGTCTGTAGAAAATGGAGAAAACGACCCAGCTGAAAATCTTCCGTAGGAGCATTCTTGGCTTCACACCAAGACACATATTTCCTCCAGATACGGAGATAATGCTTCGCCGTTACCTCCTTCCTTGCTTTAATTAGAGTAGGGATGACTTCATCCGTTATACCTTTCCTAGCTAGGATTTGGTGTTCAACCGCCATGCCGTGAAACGTAACGGCGGTAAGTCTTGGAACACACAGGGCCCCTGTTGTAACAGGTCCTCCCTGGGAGGAAGAGGCCACGGATCTTCTGTGAGCATTTCCTGAAGATCTGAATACCAGGCCCTTCGAGGCCAATCTGGAACAATGGCCCTCATTCCGAGTTGTTCGCTCGCAAGCTGCTTTTAGCAGCTTTGCACACGCTAAGCCGCCGCCTACTGGGAGTGAATCTTAGGTTATCAAAATTGCGAACGAAAGATTAGCAGAATTGCGAATAGACACTTCTTAGCAGTTTCTGAGTAGCTCCACACTTACTCGGCATCTGCGATCAGTTCAGTGCTTGTCGTTCCTGGTTTGACCTCACATACACACCCAGCGTTCGCCCAGACACTCCTCCGTTTCTACAGCCACTCCCGCGTTTTTCCCAGAAACAGTAGCGTTTTTTCACACACTCCCATAAAACGGCCAGTTTCCGCTCAGAAACACCCACTGCAGTAAAATACCTAACTGCATAGCAAATTTACTTGGCGCAGTAGCACTGCGGACATTGCGCATGAGCAAATAATCGCTCCGTTGCGGAAAAAAATAACAAGCAAACAACTCAGAATGACCCCCAATGAGTATTGTCTGCACTTTTGTTCGTCTTATGATTCTCAATATTTTTGAGATGAGTGGAAGTGGAGAGAACACATAGACCGACCGAAACACCCACTGCCTGAGAGTCCCTTGACCTGGAACAATACGTCCGAAGCTTTCTGTTGAGGCTTGACACCATAATGTCTATTTGAGGAAGTCCCCAACGACTTGTCACCTCTGCAAAGACTTCTTGATGAAGTCCCCACTCTCCTGGATGGAGATCGTGTCTGCTGAGGAAGTCTGCTTCCCAGTTGTCTACTCCCGGAATGAAAATTGCCGACAGAGCTTGTACATGCTTTTCTGCCCAGAGGAGGATCTCGCCACCTCTGCCATCGCCGCTCTGCTTTGGGGTAATGGAGGTGTGAGGTGTGGTGCCTCTGGACTGGCTGAGCTGGATGGCCTTAGTGTGGCATACCTTTACATTCTATTAACACTTTTCACTTATTAATTTCTTAACACTATTTCTCTATTTTAATTGCATTTCATTTTGTATCACTTTCTCTATAGCTTCGGCTTCCTAAATACTAATTTATTAAGACTATAGTTTTTTCACTGGTATGCCACGCTGGGCTTTCTGGCTTATGCTGGTGTTTTGGGGTGCCACACCATGCACCTAGATATAGCGCTAGGGACCCCAAATATACAGAGACGCCTTGATGCGGCTTTGGGGCTTATTCACACATTTGCGCAAATATGTGTAACGAAGATCTCTGAATTCTGTTATCATGTGGAATTTATATCTGGTTACGGTTATGATTCAGGGTGCTGGGGGAAACAAATGGCTTTTTTTCTTACTCCCGGAATGAAGACAGCTGACAGAGCGCTTACATGATTATCGCGCCCAGCGAAGAATCCTGGTGGCTTCTGCCATTGCTGCTCTGCTCCTTGTCCCGCCCTGGCGGTTTACATGCGCCACAGCTGTGACGTTGTCTGACTGGATCAGAACAGGTAGGTTGCGAAGAAGATTCTCCGCCTGTAGCAGGGCGTTGTATATGGCCCTTAATTCCAGTACACTGATGTGTAGACAAGCGTCCTGGCTTGACCATATTACCTGAAAATTTTCTCCTTGTGTGACTGCTCCCTATCCTCGGAGGCTCGCGTCCGTGGTCACAAGAACCCAATCTTGAATGCCGAACCTGCGACCCTCTAGAATAGGGGTGGGCAAAATACGGCCCGCGAGCCGGATGCGGCCCGCAAACTGATCCTGACCGGCCCACTGCTTCCCACCAGCATGCAATGACAAGCGGCCTGACTGACTGAGCTGCTTGTCATTGCTCTGCAGTACTCCAAGCTGCCGGCGCCTGTCTCCCCTGCTGCTGCTGCACGGCGCCTGACGCACATCCTCCAGAGTCCCCATTGCAGCGATCAGACAAAAAGGGGGCGGAGCTATACGGAGACGAGGGGGCGGGGCTACGCTGGACTTTAGGGGGCGGGGCTACAAAAGCCACTACTACAGATCCATCCTTCCTGCCACTGCCAGCCAGACACAGATCAGTAAGTTAATGGAAAAAGTGAGGGAAAGAAAGTGTATTTGTGTGTGTGACTGTGTGTGTGTGTGTGTGTGTGTGTGTGTGTGTGTGTGTGTATATGTGTGTGTGTGTATATATATATATATATATATATATATATATATATAAAAGAGTGTGTGTGTGTATAAGAGGGAGAGAGAGAGAGAGAGAGAGAGAGAGAGAGAGAGAGAGATAGAGAGAGAGAAGAGAGAGAGAGAGAGAGAGAGAGAGAGAGAGAGTGAGAGTGAGTGAGTGTGTGTGTGTGTGTGTGTGTGTGTGTAGGCAGTGGCGTCAGACTGTTTTTAGGTTAGGGTGGAGATCTTTATCGCTTACTGCAGGTCTCAATATAATGCCCGTGTGTGTGTATATAGCTTTAAGGGTAGTTTTCTGCTTTCTATCAGCAGGTTCCTTTAGGGCGGCCGTATCCGGAGACGGTAGTGCCACCTTTTTTAATAAGCGTGTAACCGCTTTATCTACCCTAGGGGGTATTTCCCAACGTGACCTATCCTCTGGCGGAAAAGGGTACGCTGCTTAGAAATTATCAATTTCTTATCGGGGGAAGTCCACGCTTCCTCACACACCTCATATTAATTCATCAGATGCAGGAAAAACTACTGGTAGTTTTTTCTCACCAAACATAATACCCTTTTTTGTGGTACCTGGGGTATTATCTGAAATGTGTAATACTTTTTTCATTGCCTCAATCATGTAACGGGTGGCCCTATTGGAAGGTACACTAGTCTCATCGTCGTCGACACTGGAGTCGGTATCCGTGTCAACATCTGTGTCTGCCATCTGAGGTAGCGGGCGTTTTAGAGCCCCTGATGACATTTGAGACGCTTGGACAGGCACAAGCTGAGTAGCCGGTTGTCCTATGTCGTCAACCTTTTATGTAAGGAGTTGACACTGTCACGTAATTCCTTCCATAAGTCCATCCACACCGGTGTCGACCCCGCAGGGGGTGACATCACATTCACAGGCATTTGCTCCGCCTCCACATCATTATCCTCCTCATACATGTCGACACAGCAGTACCGACACACAGCACACACACAGGGAATGCTCTGACAGAGGACAGGACCCCACAAAGCCCTTTGGGGAGACAGAGGGAGAGTATGCCAGCACACACCAGAGCGCTATACATCACAGGGATATCACCTATAGAGAGTGTTTTCCCTTATAGCTGCATTATTATAATATACTGCGCCTAATTTTTGTGCCCCCCCCCCTCTCTTTTTAACCCTTTCTGTAGTGCAGGACTGCAGGGGAGAGCCAGGGAGCGATCCTTCCAGCGGAGCTGTGAGGGAAAATGGCGCCAGTGTGCTGAGGGAGATAGCTCCGCCCCTTTCTCGGCGGGCTTTCTCCCGCTGTTTTTGTAATTCTGGCAGGGGTATTTTTACACCTATATAGCCCCTGGGGTTATATATGGTGTTAGTTTTGCCAGCCAAGGTGTAAATATTGCCGCTCAGGGCGCCCCAGCGCCCTGCACCCATCAGTGACCGCAGTGTGTGGTGTGCATGAGGAGCAATGGCGCACAGCTGCAGTACTGTGCGCTACCTTGGAGAAGACAGAAGTCTTCAGCCGCCGATTTTCCGGACCTTCTTGCTTCTGGCTCTGTAAGGGGGACGGCGGCGCGGCTCCGGGAACGGACGACGAGATCGGGTCCTGTGTGCGATCCCTCTGGAGCTAATGGTGTCCAGTAGCCTAAGAAGCCCAAGCTACCACCAGTTAGGTAGGTTCGCTTCTTCTCCCCTTAGTCCCTCGGTGCAGTGAGCCTGTTGCCAGCAGGTCTCACTGTAAAATAAAAAACCTAAACTATATTTTCTTTCTAGGAGCTCAGGAGAGCCCCTAGTGTGCATCCAGCTCGGCCAGGCACACAAATCTAACTGAGGCTTGGAAGAGGGTCATAGGGGGAGGAGCCAGTGCACACCAGATAGTCCTAAATCTTTGTTTAGATGTGCCCAGTCTCCTGCGGAGCCGTCTATTCCCCATGGTCCTTACGGAGTTCCCAGCATCCACCAGGACGTCAGAGAAATCCTATTTTCTCATACGTCCTAGAGGATGCTGGGGTCACCATAGACCAATGGGGTTATACCAAAGCTCTAAACATGGGCGGGAGAGTGCGGTTGACTCTGCAGTACCGATTGACCGAACTTGAGGTCTTCATCGGCTAAGGTGTCAAACTTGAAGAACTTTGCAAAAGTGTTTGACCCCGACCAAGTAGCTGCTCGGCAAAGTTGCAATGCTGATACCCCCGGGCAGCAGCCCAGGATGAGCCCACCTTCCTAGTAGAATGGGCCTTCACCGATTCCGGTAACGGCAATCCAGCCGTGGAATAAGCATGCTGAATCGTGTTACAGATCCAGCGTGCAATGGTCTGCTTGGAAGCAGGACACCCAACCTTGTTGGGAGCATACAGGACAAACAGAGCTTCTGTTTTTCTAACCTGAGCCGTTCTGGCGACATATCTTCTACAGATTTCTTCCATGCCTGGGTCTGAGACTCTTACTAATAAGAGCCACATTAGCATTCAGGGCATTCAACACATTTACCAAATCAGGCGTCGGCGTCGCCGACAGGGTCACCCCCACAGCCGTTTGTGTCCATAACACAGCCTCCTCCTGGGAAGAGCCTTCAGCCTCAGACATGTCGACACACGTGCAACAAACACCCACAGACATACCGGGCATATAGGGGACAGACCCACAGTAAAGTCTGTCAGAGAGACACAGAGGAGATTTGCCAGCTCACAATCCAGCGCTAACCCTGAATTTACTTCAGACCCAAAGCGCTTTCACAATCATATAAATATATATACATAAATAGCACCAATGATATGCCTCCCCCCCTGTACTTGTCAGTGTGAGGGAGGACCAGCGTCTCTGCTGCCTGCGGAAAGGAAATAGCGCCGTGAGCTGTGAGGAAGAAGCTCTGCCCCCTCAATGGCGCGCTTCTGTCCCGCTTTTTTCTTATGTTTATACTGGCGGGGGTTAGGACTGAGCCGTAGCACTAATGTCCCCTCTTGCCAGTTAATATGAGGATGTTTTCAGCTGCCCAGGAGACGGACAACTTCGAGAGAAGGATTTTACACAGATAGTGGCGAGATTCACACCAGCTCACACATACAAGGCAAAACAAGCTAACTAGCTTGAAACACCAGCAACGGCTGAACAATATTACTTAACCAAGTAACAAAACAGTACTAAACCAAGAACTAAGCAGTACTGAACAAAGTAACCACTGCACGATCACGAAGCGCTTTGCGGGCGCCCAGCATCCTCTACGGACTACGAGAAAATGATTTACTGGTAGGTAATTAAAATCCTATTTTCTCTTACGTCCTAGAGGATGCTGGGGTCCACATTAGTACCATGGGGATGTACCAAAGCTCCCAGAACGGGAGGGAGAGCACGAAGGCTCCTGCAGAACCGATTGACCAAACCTTAGGTCCTCAGTGGCCAAAGTATCAAACTTGTAGAACTTTGCAAATGTGTTCGACCCCGACCAAGTAGCCGCTTGGCAAAGCTGTAAAGCAGAGACAACCCGGGCAGCCGCCCGGGAAGACCCCACCCTACGAGTAGAGTGGGCCTTAACCGATTTTAGACACGGCAATCCTGCCGTAGAATATGCATGCTGGATAGTGAAGCTGATCCAGCGAGAAATCGTCTGCTTTGAAGCAGGACACCCAATTTTCTTGGGATCATACAGTACAGAGTCTGATTTTCTGTGACGAGCAGTCCTCTTCACGTAGATTCTCAAAGCCCTCACAACATCCAAGGACTTTGATGCAATTGAGGAGTCAGTAGCACCACAATACGTTGGTTGATATGAAAAGCAGACACAACCTTTGGAAGGGACTGCTGACGCGTCCTGAGCTCAGCTCTATCCTCATGGAAAATTAAGTAGGGGCTTTTACAGGACAAAGCACAAATTCCGACACACGTCGAGCAGAAGCTAAGGCCAACAAAGTGACAGCCTTCCACGTGAGAAACTTGACCTCAGCCTCCTGTAAAGGCTCAAACCAATCCGACTACAGGAACTGCAACACCACGTTAAGATCCCATGGTGCCGTCGCCACAAAGGGAGGCTGGATGTGCAGAACCCCTTTCAAAAAGGTCTGAACCTCAGGGAGGGCAGCCAATTGTTTCTGGAAGAAAATGGATAAGGCCGAAATCTGGACCTTTATGGATCCCAAATGCAGACCCATATCCACACCTGCTTGCAGGAAGAGGAGAATACGTCCAAGCTGAAACTTCACCATAGGAAATTTCTTGGATTCACACCAAGACACATATTTTTTCCAAATGCGATGGTAATGTTTAAACGTTACCCCTTTCCTAGCATGTATCAGGGTAGGAATAACCTTGCTTGGAATACCCTTTCGGCTAAGATCTGGCGTTCAGCCACCATGCCGTCAAACGTAGCCACGGTAAGTCCTGATAAGCGAACGGCCCCTGTTGCAGAAGGTCCTCGCAAAGAGGAAGAGTCCATGGTTCTTCTAGCAGTAGGTTCAGAAGACCCGCATACCAAGCTCGCCTTGGCCAGTCCGGAGCAATGAGAATTGCCTGAACCCTTGTTCTCTTTGGAATGAGTGGAAGTGGAGGGAACACGTACACTGACTTGAACACCCACAGAGTTACCAGGGCATCCACTGCTACTGCTTGAGGGTCTCTCGACCTGGAACAGTACCTCCGAAGCTTTTTGTTCAGACGTGGGGCCATCATGTCTATTTGAGGCACGCCCCAACGACTGGTCACGTCTGCGAACACCTCCGGATGGAGGCCCCATTCTCCTGGATGGAGGTCGTGTCTGCTAAGGAAGTTTGCTTCCCAGTTGTCCACTTCTGGGAGGAAGATCGCTGACAGCGCCAACGTGTGCCTTTCTGCGCAGAGGAGGATTCTTGTCATCTCTGACATTGCAGCTCGGCTCTTTGTACCTCCCTGTCGGTTTATGTAGGCCACCGTCGTTACATTGTATGACTGAACCTGAATGGCCTGATCTTGCAGAAGATGTGCCGCTTGTAGAAGACCGTTGTACACGGCTCTTAATTCCAGAATGTTTATTGGAAGAATGGCTTCCTGATTTGACCATCTTCCTTGGAAGGCTTCCCCCTGGGTGACCATTCCCCAACCTCTGAGACTTGCATCCGTGGTCAGAAGGATCCAGTTCTGAATTCCGAACCTGCGGCCCTCCAGGTGGTGAGGCATTTGCAGCCACCAGAGGAGCGAAATCCTTGCCCTCGGTGAGAGACGTATCCTTTGGTGCATGTTAAGAAGATGAGATCCCGACAATTTGTCTAGGAGATCCAGCTGGAAGGGTCGAGCATGGAACTTTCCATACTGTAGAGAGCCTCGTAGGATGCACTGATGAACTGATACCCGGACAAGTTTCAAGACATCCCGGACCATGGATTGTATCACTAACGCTTTCTCCAGTGGAAGAAACACCCTCTGCACTTCCGTATCGAGGATCATCCCCAGGAAAGACAATCTCTTTGTCGGCTCCAAATGTGATTTTGGAAGGTTCAGGATCCAACCATGATTCCTGAGCAGTCGAGTCGTCAGAGCAATGGACTGCAACAACTTCTCCCTGGACACTGCCTTAATCAGCAGATCGTCCAGATACGGAATTATGTTCACACCCTGCCTACGCAGGAGAACCATCATCTCTGCCATTACCTTGGTGGACACCCTCGGTGCTGTGGAGAGACCGAATGGCAGTGCCTGGAACTGAAAGTGACTGTCTAACAGTGCGAATCGGAGATAAGCCTGATGGCGCTGACAAATTGGAATGTGGAGGTAGGCATCCTTGATATCCAGGGAATCCATGAACTCTCCCTCCTCCAGACCTGAGATCACCACTCTCAGATTCCATTTTGAATTTGAACTCCCTCAGATAGGGGTTTAACGATTTCAGATTCAAAATTGGCCTGACTGAACCATCCGGCTTCGGCACCATGAACAGGTTCGAATAATAACCCTTGTTTTGCATATGAGGTGGAACTGGGACAATAACTTGTGACCCTACCAATTTTTGGATGGCTTCCTGAAGGATAGCCCTGTCTGCCAGCAAAGCTGGTAAGCCTGATTTGAAGAATCGGTGAGGCGGGAGGTCTTGAAACTCCAGCCTGTACCCCACCCCTGGGACACAATATCTTGTACCCAGGGGTGCCGGCAAGACGCCACCCAAACGTGGCTGAATCTTTTTAGCCTCGCCCCCACCGGTCCTTCCTCCAGGCAGTGCGGTCCACCGTCATGCTGAGAATTTTCATGTACCAGAAGTAGGCTTCTGGTCATGGGAGCCTGCAGTAGCAGTTTTTTTGGATTTTGCCCAACCTCCTCTAAAAAAGGTGTTGGGCTGCTTGCTCCTTCTTGTTTTAGGCGTCTGAAAGGTTTCTCCGTAGCAGGTGCAGCTGAAGGAAGAAAAGGTGACTTACCCGCAGTTGCCGTGGAAATCCACGCATCTAGCGCTTCCCCAAAAAGAGCCTGACCTGTGTAGGGTAGGTTCTCCACACCTCTCCTGGATTCCGTGTCGGCAGACCATTGGCGCAGCCAGAGTCCTCTACGAGCTGAGACAGACATGGAAGAAATCCCTGCAGCCATCGAACCCGGGTCTTTCATGGATTCCACCGTAAATCCCGCAGAATCCTGTATGTTACGTAAGAACAATTCAACGTCACTTTTATCCATTGTATCCAATTCCTCAAGTAACATGCCAGACCACTTTACTATAGCCTTAGAAATCCATGCACAGGCAATGGTAGGCCGTAATAACGCCCCCGAAGACGTGTATATGGATTTGAGCGTAGTGTCAATCTTGCGATCAGCCGGTTCTTTTAACGCAGCAGATTCCGGAACAAGTAAAACCACCTTCTTTGACAGTCTGGACACAGATGCGTTAACTATGGGTGGGTTTTCCCATTTTTTCCTATCCTCCTCAGGGAAGGGGAATGCAACCAGAACCTTTCTTGGGATCTGGATTTTTTTCTTCTTCTGGATTTCCCCAAGATTTTTCAAATATAACATTTATCTCTTTTGACGCAGGAAAGGTTAGCGAGGCTTTCTTATTATCCGTGAAGTAAGCCTCCTCAACGTGCTACGGTATTGCTTCGGCAATATTTAACACATCTCTAATGGCTTCGATCATCATTGCAAGAGATGCCGCCCCCCTCAGAACGTCGGTATCCGTGTCGTCCTGCATAATCTGGGCAAGAGCACATTTTTGAGAGTGAGTGCCAGCGAGCCCTGAGGGTGCCGACCAGGACCAAACAGCCACAGAGTTGTGCAAAGCCTAAGTTGCAGTTTCATTTTGTGCTACCCTAGTAGAAATCTGAGAAATCATACTTTTAATAGAGGATAACCACTCCGGTTCTCTTATAGGAATCTGTGCTAAAACAGTGCAATCCTGATTACATGGAATGGGATCATCCTGAGAGGACATATCCTCTGCAGCATATGACACAGTGTCCCTAGACATGGTTCTTAATGTGAGCAAACAAGCACACACACACACACACACACACACACACACACACACAGGGAAATGCAGACAGAGTTTCCCCCCTAAGTATGCCAAGAGAGACAGAGTTTGGAGCCAACCCACATACAGCGCTTCCAAAGATAAAGGACACCCTTTACCAGCACCAACTGTGTACCTTAATAGGTTACACAGTCTATTACACTGCCTCCCCCCCACCCCTTCTACAACCCCCTGGTACCGTACAGATAGCTGGAGTTGAAGTGGAGGAACAGTTCTCCACTGTCAGCGGCTATGCATGCGCAAAAGATGGGTCTGCTCTGAGGAGAAGCTCTGCCCCCTTTTTTGCCGCTGGCTCCCACTCTTGTTTGAAATTATTCTGGTCTGAGGTATATTGCTGGCGGTGATCCAGGGTCCCCGACAGGCTGTGTGACCAGTTTAAAGTGTAGGAGCTGGCTCAGGGCGCCCCTCACCATATGTCGTTGAGCCCTGGAGCGCAGTTAGTACTGTGCTCCCTAGCCAGTTGCCGCCATGTTCACACCGGCTCCCCGCTTGCCAGGGGGGCCGATGACTAACTCGCCACTGAAGTCTTCTGGCTCTGTAAGTGGTTTGGCGGCATGCTGCTGGGGTGAGTGATCCCCTGTGGCGGCGATCAATCTGTCCCCTCAAGAGCTCAGTGTCCTGTCAGCGGAGTAAGTGGCTCAGACCCCTTAGGGCGGACACTACTCCCCCTTAGTCCCACGAAGCAGGGAGGCTGTTGCCAGCAGCCTCCCTGTGCCTAAACTCTTTTAAAGAAATAAATAAACTAAAGAAACTCCTATGGAGTCTGGAAGGAGTGGCATAGAGGGAGGAGCCAGCCCACACTCTCAAACTCTTAAAGTGCCAATGGCTCCTGGTGGACCCGTCTATATCCATGGTACTAATGTGGACCCCAGCATCCTCTAGGACGTAAGAGAAAGAGCGTTATATAAATTTCTGACACCTTCTTACCGCCTATCCCAATCGCAACAGCACCTTTGAGCGTACACACTGTGCAACAAATGCGTATTAGGGATTTTAATACTTTTTGCACATAATCACTCAACTACGAGAACATCAGTATTGGAAGCGACTTAGAATCAGGCCCAAAATGTCTGTTTTATGTTTGTTTCATTGCTAAGACACTCCTTGTTATGTCATAATGTTAGAAATATGCAACTGCTCTGTCCTCATCTGACCAATCAGTGAGCAGCTATTGCATAAACACCAACTCACTGTACATGCCCCACCTAGACTGCCCCCATTTCTGCACCATTCCGACTATTCAGTTATAACACGATGCAAGTGTGACATCAGGGGTGAGGGCTGCATGGGGAGATAGCACTCATTCAAGGGGCCTTGAACATAGATACAATATACAACACATTCTCCTGCATTTATACAATGCACAGAACCACTACATTCCTGTATCATACACACATACTTAGAACTTGCTGTGGTGCGATAAGTAGCGATGTCTTGTCCTGGGACTCAGAATTTGGATGTCTGCTGCTCACTGGGTCTGTGGCTCGATTGCAGGAGGAAGGCAACCTAAGAACACATGGAAAGGGAGGATTTATATTAGAAAGCTATCTGCGCCTGGTGGGAAAAAAAAAACTTGAGGGAAGGAAGGGACTTGGCCCTTATTCAGAGTTGATCGCTCGCTAGCGTTTTTTGCACAGCGGGCGATCAGGCTAGAACTGCGCATGCATATGCACCGCAATGCGCAGGCGTGTCGCACGGATACAAAGCAGATCGCTGACCAGCGATGGATGGTGCGAAGAATCTGTTCGCACAGGTGATCGCAAGGAGACTGACAGGCAGAGGGCCTTTGTGGGTGTCAACTGACCATTTTCTAGAAGGGTTTGGAAAAATGCAAGCGTGTACAGGCATTTGCAGGGAGAGCTCCTGACGTCAATTCCGGTCCAGGACAGGCTGAAGTGATCGCAGCGGCTAAGTCCTGGGCTGCGCAGAGACTGCACAAAATCTATTCGGACCGCTCGGCTGCACATGCGATCGCACACTTGCAAAGCTAAAATAGACTACCTGGTGGGCAGCGACTATGCGAACGCAGGACTGCAAAAAACAGCTAGCGAGCGATCAACTCTGAATGAGGGCCTGTGTGTGAGGGAGCAGGATAACTGCTGGGAACCAGTATGTTACAACTGTTCCAGATTTATTTTTTAACTAAGAATAATAGGTATATCTAATTCGTAATATACAAATGATCCCTCTACTTAGTGGGCCCCTGGACTTAATTTCTCCAGCAGTAGGAGCTCACCCAATAGGAAGAAGACCCCGGATTGCACAGAACCGTGACGGAGAAAGATACGGCAAAGCCTCGGTAATGAAGATACTGCTCAAGGGTACTTCGGAACCACTGGATTTGCAAAATCCACCCGTACCTGAGGTCACAGAGAGGTTGAGTAGGATCTATGGAGATGCAGACCAACCAGTGACTCAGAGACAGCTGTAATTTAGCTGCGCCGGGTATCAGAAGTTAGACCAGAAACAATGAACAGCAAAAACGTTAATGGGCAGAGTGCTAGCAGACAAGTCTAGTGTGCAGGAATGGCTTTTACTTGAACTAGCAGGATGACAGCAGACAACCCAGGAGTGCAAGGATGTACCAAAGCGTGGCAGGATGTCAACAGACAGGCCTGGCATGCAGGATTAACTGAAGCTTGGCCTTGCAAGTTGTTAAAAGAATTGACCGGGTGTGCAGGATTAACCGAGGCTTGGCCTTTCCAGATATCAGCAGACAACACAGATATGCAGGATTTACTGAGGCTTAGCCGTGCTAGATGTTAGCAGACTACCCAGGTGTGCAGGATATACTGAGGCTTTGTCTAGCAAGATGTTAGCAGACTACCCAGGTGTGCAGGATTTACTGAGGCTTATGGGCCCCACACTCTCGGCTGCCCGCTGCCGAGCTACCCGAAGGCCGACCTGGCGATGGGGAGAGTGAAGTTTCTTCACTCCCCCCGTCTCCCGGCTCCATAGCAGTGCATGCTAATATGGACGAGATTGTCCATATTGGCTTGCATGCATAAGCAACCCGGCACCAATGATGAACGAGCGCAAGGAGGCGCATCATTCATCGTTGGTGCCTACGCACTGAACAATATGAACGAGTTCTCGTTCATTAATGAATGAGATTGTTCAGTGAAATCTTGTAGAGCCCATAAACCTTGCAAGAGGATTACAGGCAATCCAGGTGTGGAGAATATACTGGGGCTTGGCCAAGCAAGATGTTACCAGACAGACCATGTTTTCAGGAAAAGCTGCGACGGACAGATGGAGACAGGAAGATCCAAAGTACTAAACAAGGGCTCCCACGGTAACTGAGGACTATAACCGGCAAGGTCAAACAGAAGTGTCAGTTAAGGTGCATACACACGGAGAGATTTTGGCTATGAGAGATTTTGACTAACTTTTCCCTTGAACTGGCAGTAGGAGATTTTGACTAACTTTACCAGAGATTTTGTCTAACTATGCAAGAGATTTTGGCTATGGGAGATTTTGGCTATGGGAGATTTTGACTATCTCATTTAAATAAGGGGATGAGTGTCATATATAGGACGATTTTACAGGGTGGCTGGTATTTAAATAGCTGAAAGTTAAAAAAAAAATTTGCGTGGGGTCCCCCCTCCTATGTAAAACCAGCCTCGGGCTCTTTGAGCCAGTCCTGGTTGTTAAAATACAGAGGAAAAAATTAGTAGGGTTCCCCCATATTTAGACAACCAGCACCGGGCTCTGCGTCCGGTCCTGGTTTAAAAAATACGGGGGACAAAAGACATAGGGGTCCCCCGTATTTTCCAAACCAGCACCGGGCTCCACTAGCCAGGGAGATAATGCCACAGCCGGGGGACACTTTTATATTGGTCCCTGCGGCCGTGCCATTACCCCCCCAACTAGTCACCCCTGGCCGGGGTACACTGGAGGAGTGAGGACCCCTTAAATCAAGGAGTCCCCCCCTCCAGCCACCCAAGGGCCAGGGGTGAAGCCCGAGGCTGTCCCCCCCATCCGTGGCCCGGTGGATGGGAGGCTGATAGTCTTTCAATATTAATATTGTTCTTTACAGGAGGCCTACAGGTCCCAGCAAGCCTGCCCCAGCATGTTGGCACTTGGAGAACCACAAGTGCCAGCATGCCCGGACATAAAGGGCCCGCTGGCACCTGTAGTCCACCTGTAAAGAAAATATAAAAAAAAAAACACAACACATTCTTTTAAAAATCCTTTATTAAACTGGGTCTTCACCTGGGGGCGGCGGCCTTTAAGCTCTTTTGCATGGCCGCCGCCTTCCCAGGGCTTCCGGCGTCTTCACCTGGGGGGGCGCCACCTCCCCAGGGCTTCTGGGGTCTTGCTCCGGCGTCTTCACCTGGTGGGCGGCGGCTGCTAAGCTCTTTTGCAAAGCCGCCGCCCATCCAGGACTTCCACGGCGTCTTCAGGAGCTCTTCTCCGCTCCTCCTCCGCCGTCGGACTGACAGCCGCTGCCTCGCGCTGACTTATATAAGTCAGCGGGAGGGGGCGGGGCGATGACGCGGCGAGCCGTGATTGGCTCGCGGCGGCCATCTTGAATTTCAAAAATGACGCTGAGGCGCCATTTTTGAAACTGGTACCGCTCCGCTGCCAAACTCTGCAATAGAAAGGTAAATTTCCCCCGCCCGCACCGCTGCCGCAACCCGCCACCGCAACCCACCGCCGCCGCAACCCGCCGTCGCACACACCACCACCGCAACCCGCCGCCGCCCGCACCGCCGCCACAACCCGCCGCCGCCCGCACCACCGCCGCCTGCACATCGCTGGGAAAAATCGCTGGCCTCTTAAAGTGTTAGCGATTTTGACTAACTTTTGCAGCGACATAGCCAAAATTGACTTGCCTGCACTGACTATTTTTCCCAGCGATAGCGACCTAGCGGGGACGCGCATCGCTATCGCTGGCTGTGTACACACGGAGCGATCTGCACTAACTTTCTGAGCGATTTTGACTATATAGTCAAAATCGCTCAGTTATATCGCTCCGTGTGTATGCACCTTAAGATAAAAATAAGACTTTAAACCTACCGGTAAATCTTTTTCTCCTAGTCCGTAGAGGATGCTGGGGACTCCAAAGGTATCATGGGGTATAGACGGGCTCCGCAGGAGACATGGGCACTCTAAGACTTTAGATGGGTGTGAACTGGCTCCTCCCTCTATGCCCCTCCTCCAGACCACAGTTATAGAACTGTGCCCAGAGGAGACGGACAGTACGAGGAAAGGGCTTTTGTTAATCTAAGGGCGAGATACATACCAGCCCACACCATACACACCGTACAACATGGTATATACCAAACCAGTTAACAGCATGAACAAAACAGTATCAGCCAGACACTGATCTCAACTGTAACATAACCCTTATGTAAGCAACAACTATATACAAGCTTTGCAGAATTTTTCCGCACTGGGACGGGCGCCCAGCATCCTCTACGGACTAGGAGAAAAAGATTTACCGGTAGGTTTAAAATCTTATTTTCTCTTACGTCCTAGAGGATGCTGGGGACTACATAAGGACCATGGGGTTTATACCAAAGCTCCAGACCGGGCGGGAGAGTGCAATGACTCTGCAGCACCGATTGAGCAAACATGAGGTCCTCATCAGCCAGGGTATCAAACTTGTAGAATTTGGCAAAAGTGTTTGAACCAAGTAGCTGCTCGGCAAAGCTGTAATGCCGAGACGCTTCGGGCAGCCGCCCAAGAAGAGCCCACCTTCCTAGTAGAATGGGCCTTTACCGAATTAGGTACCGGCAATCCAGCCGTAGAATAAGCCTGCTGAATCGTGTTACAGATCCAGCGAGCAATAGTCTGCTTAGAAGCAGGAGCGCCAACCTTGTTGGCTGCATACAGGACAAACAGTGCTTCTGTTTTCCTAACCCTAGCCGTTCTGGCTATATAAATTTTTAAGGCCCTGACTACCTCAAGGGACTTGGAATCCTCCAAGGCCCCCGTAGCCACAGGCACCACAATAGGTTGGTTCATATGGAACGATGAAACCACTTTAGGCAGAAATTGAGGACGAGTCCTCAACTCTGCTCGATCCGCATGGAAAATCAGATAGGGGCTCTTGTGAGACAAAGCCGCCAATTCGGACACCCGCCTTGCAGATGCCAAGGCCAATAATATGACCACTTTCCAAGTGAGAAACTTCAATTCAACTGTTTGAAGAGGTTCAAACTAGTGCGATTTAAGGAACTGTAACACCACGTTAAGGTCCCACGGTGCCACAGGGGGCACAAAAGGAGGTTGGATGTGCAGCACTCCCTTTACAAAAGTCTGGACTTCTGGAAGAGAAGCCAATTCCTTCTGAAAGAATATAGATAAGGCCGAAATCTGCACCTTAATGGAGCCTAACTTTAGGCCCATATCCACACCTGTCTGTAGAAAATGGAGAAAACGACCCAGCTGAAAATCTTCCGTAGGAGCATTCTTGGCTTCACACCAAGACACATATTTCCTCCAGATACGGAGATAATGCTTCGCCGTTACCTCCTTCCTTGCTTTAATTAGAGTAGGGATGACTTCATCCGGAATACCTTTCCTAGCTAGGATTTGGTGTTCAACCGCAATGCCGTCAAACGTAACGGCGGTAAGTCTTGGAACACACAGGGCCCCTGTTGTAACAGGTCCTCCCTGGGAGGAAGAGGCCACAGATCTTCTGTGAGCATTTCCTGAAGATCTGAATACCAGGCCCTTCGAGGCCAATCTGGAACAATGGCCCTCATTCCGAGTTGTTCGCTCGCAAGCTGCTTTTAGCAGCTTTGCACACGCTAAGCCGCCGCCTACTGGGAGTGAATCTTAGCTTATCAAAATTGCGAACTAAAGATTAGCAGAATTGCGAATAGACACTTCTTAGCAGTTTCTGAGTAGCTCCACACTTACTCGGCATCTGCGATCAGTTCAGTGCTTGTCGTTCCTGGTTTGACGTCACAAACACACCCAGCGTTCGCCCAGACACTCCTCCGTTTCTACAGCCACTCCCGCGTTTTTCCCAGAAACAGTAGCGTTTTTTCACACACCCCCATAAAACTACCAGTTTCCGCCCAGAAACACCCACTTCCTGTCAATCACATTACGATCATCAGAGCGAAGAAAAAACCTCGTAATGCCGTGAGTAAA